>NC_079430.1:1376889-1506889 GCF_026213295.1 Gadus chalcogrammus | reverse complement strand
TGCAGTATCCCAGGCTAAGTGTTTTTTACGCAATGTTACACCTGTTTTAACATCGGAGATATCCATATATTTCCCTTAAAAATGTATATCTCTGCAGTCTAGTCTATCTAACACCATATAGTCCCACAGTCACCTGGTATATGTGTGCCAAGTTTGCAGCTTTTACCATTTCCGGCACCCAATCTGTTTGTGTGTTGGCCTTTGGTAAAGTTGTAGCCATTGCATTAAGTCCAAATGAAAAGTTGAAAGTTGTTCATCATGACGAATGGTACATGTGTTGCAGGTTTCATGCATATTGCAACTTCCTAGTGGTAAAGTCAGCCTGTTTAAATGTTGAACTTCGAGGCATTCTACAAGCCTACCAATTTCTTTAAACTTTTGAGGCCAAAAGGTCAGGAAAATTATGATAATACTAACAAATATAACAGGGTTCCTACGTTTTTCGTAGGACACGTAACGACACCATCCACCAGGAAGATAGATATGGAGTTTTTGACACATAATGTGAAAAATATTTAACGGAAACGGATTTCCATCTATCGGAAGTCCCGCCCTCTCTCTGGCCTCTCCCCACTAATACCATGTTACTCAAAGTCCCGCCTCTCTTTGCCCTCTCCTACTAAACCCATGTTGTTCAAAGTGTCTATGTCTCGCCATAACACTAATTGAGAGTCATCCGGTTTCATTAATCCATTCTCAGGCCTTCTGTTGAGAATGAAAACCCTTGGGAATGAGGTCGGATTGTAGCAGAACATCATTCATCTTCACGAGGGACTTCTCTGATTGGCTGCTTTCGTCTGGTTTTATTGTGGGAATGGATTATTTTGAATGTTTCATTATTTAATACTTTGAAGTCGTAGGACCTTAAATACACCTTAATGTAACAATGTCTATAAAAAAAATTATACTCTGAACATATCATATTTTTATTATTTCCTTTTTTTTATTTTGTGTTTGCATATTATATAGTATTTTGTTCTTTTTGTCTCTATGTTGGCATGTTCTGTTCTATCGTATTTGTCCTATTCTACTGTATTCTATCCTTTTCTATGGTTGTTGTTGTTGCGTTCCAGTCTAGCTCTATGTTTTATCTGTTATGAGGACCTCATTATCAGCGTGAGCAGAGGAGTGTGGGAAGGACCAGCCTGCTGCTGGCATCATGTCCTTAATAAGCTATTAAACTATTCCTGTTAGAGTGGATAGTCTTCATGCGTCCTCTCCTCCTCCTCTTCCTCCTCCTCCTCCTCCTCCCACGCCTCTCTGGTCTGCGGCTCCGCTCTGTGACTCACAGTGTGTCGGTGTGGTTAGAGGGGGGGGGGGGGGGGAGCAGCTGCCTCCTCCAGCCCATTGTGTTTGGAAGGGGAGGGGGGGAGCTGACCCCTGACCCCGCCAGGGAGAGTGAAAATACGAGCCAGACAATGTTAATGGTTATGTCAAGAGGTGGTTTGGTGTGGGGGAGAGAGACGAACAGACACAGTTTGTGTCATTATGCACCCACTATGAGTCTGTGCGTGTGTGTATGTGTGTGTGTGCCTGCGTGCGTGCGTGCGTGCGTGCCTGAGCGAGTGAGTGAGCGAGTGAGTGAGCGAGTGAGTGAGTGAGTGTGAGTGTGTGGATGTGTGTGTGTGTATGTAATCGGTGAAAGAGAAATGGAGCAGAAAGCGTGAGTGTGTGTGTGTGTGTGTGTGTGTGTGTGTGTGTGCGTGTGTTTGTGTGTGTGTGTGTGCGTGTGTTTGTGTGTGTATCGAGGCGTCTCTTCTTTAGAAAGGTTTCCCAGAACATGTCCTGAATGCTGGTGAAGTGCTGCTACAGGCGGTTCCTCCTACGTTGCTCTCCTCGCCTTCCTCTGAGCCTCAGCTCAGCTGAGCAGGCCTACTTTAGCTGGTCAGACTAAGTTCAGCTGGTTAGGTTTAGTTTAGGTTTAGTTTAGCTGGCCAGACTGACTTTAGCTGGTTTGGATAGTTTAGGCTTAGTTGAACTGGTCAAGGTTGAGTTGATGTGGTTACGTTTTGTTAAGGTTTAGTTCAGTTGGTCAGGCTTAGTTCAGCTGGTTAGGTTTAGATGATCTGGACAGTTCCTCACTATTTATATTTCTGCCTCTCTATATCTATCATCCTTCCCTCCCTCTCTCTCTCTCTCTCTCTCTCTCTCTCTCTCTCTCTCTCTCTCCTCCTCTCTCTCTCTCTCCATCTCATCTCTCTCTCTCTCTCTCTCTCTCTCTCTCTCTCTCTCTTCTGTTCGAAGCAGAAAACGGTGGTGACTCAAAGTGACTCACGCAACTGAGTCAATTACATCTTACATATTACATATGGACACACACACACACACACACACACACACACACACACACACACACACACACACACACACACACACACACACACACACACACACACACACACACACACACACACACACACACACACACACACACTTATGCCCATTAGAATACCCCCCTCCACACAGGCTCAGAAGGCACTAAGGGCCCGGGGCACCAGCTGCTCCATCCTCATGTTGCAGATTTTAAACAACAGATCAAATATCAAACAATGCTTTTAACTCCAGAAGCACACCTCACTGGTCGCTGAGCAGACAGACAGGCAGAGAGCAGAGAGAAACGCTGAGTACAGATGGATAGGTGGAGGGGAAAGAGACAAAATAGAGAGAGACGGAGAGGAGAGAGAGACAGAACGGGGAGGGACAGACAGACAGACTAGATTGATAGATCTATCTATCAATCGAGGCATTCTAATTGATCACTATGTAATATGTTTGCCTTTACATTTCTCTCTCTCTCTCTCTCCCTCTCTCTCTCCCTCCCTCTCTCTCACTCTCTCTCTCTCACAACCTCTCTCTCACTCTCTCTCTCTTTCACGCCCTTTCTCTCTCCTTATGTAATAAACCATAAATAGAGGAGTAGCAGCAGCCTGGGGTTTGAACCGAGGCCCACTCTCTCTGTTCCCTCCCCCGCTAACTCGCCCATTAGTGACTCATTTATCAGAAATATAGTCTCTCCTCGCTGCCTCGCTGCTCATTTATTCACATGTATTTATTTATTCACATTTATCTTCCTAAAGTTAAGGTAAATCAGGGCCCTAACTTTCCGATATTTACAAATGGGCACATTATCGTTTTCTTTCACAGACACACAAACACAAACCTACGCACACGCACACACAAACACACATAGAAACCCACAAACACACACACACACACACACACACACACACACACACACACACACACACACACACACACACACACACACACACACACACACACACACATACACACAAATGCACTTATTTAAGTGTGTGCATTTGTTGGTATGCGTTTGTGTGTTGTTGTAGCTGTGTTGTTGTAGCAGACCATACTGTGTGTGTTGGTATAGCTGTTCACCTCCTGCATGGCCTCAGTCCTCCTGCTCCAGGTGGTTCCTGTCTTAAGTGTTCATAACCACGCTGCTCTGAAGCACGCCTCCTACCAGCGACACACTGCTGGCTCCATGCTGATGGGACCGCTACATACTTATTGCAATGAATATTTCTAGTTGGTCATAGTCGTAGTTGTACTTTGTTTTAGTAGGATGGGGGCAGGTGCTGTAGGGAGAATCAATCTATTACAAAATAATAATCAGTTAAATTATGGTTTTGGGTTTAGTTGTTACTATGGTGTTTAGGTGCAACGCAACACTCATGCAGGTCCTGTGATCTGTGTGTCCTTCAATATGTGTTTGTGCGTGTGTGCTTGCATGCGTGCGTACTAACTTGTGTGTGTGTGTGTGTGTGTGTGTGTGTGTGTGTGTGTGTGTGTGTGTGTGTGTGTGTGTGTGTGTGTGTGTGTGTGTGTGTGTGTGCATGCGCATGTTCATGTGACCGTGTACATGTGTGTGCTGGAGCATGGGTGTGGTCACATTAGTTAAACTAATTAGTGTGCCATTTCTGGTGTGTAAGTGAGGGTTTGATGTTTTGAACTCAGAGATTTGAAACTGAACATAAAAGGAATCGGCTGAGTTGACTTTAAATTCAATCTGTGGGTTTAAACATCAAACACAACTCTCGCCTCACAAGTCAAACATATATACAGCTCCCCCTTCCCCCACCCCCCTCCCCACATACGCACCCACATGTAATCACCATTTTATAATGCACAACTGCACATATTCCTGTAGGATCTAAACCAGGAATATGTGCTATGTTTTATGCCAATGTTGTCCCTATCGGAAAAGTATTTTTCAGCATCAACTGCGCTTTTCATGAATTTGTAAAATATAGTGAGTAATTTGAAAAAAAACTACTTTCTCTCGATAACAAAACAGAAATTATGAAGCACATTACGACTTTAATATTATAGCTATGATGAAAGAAAATTGAAAGAAAACGAAGCATGAAAGTATTTTCTATGCAAGAAATTAAAGGCCTTGTTTTACTGATGGACGTCTCCCCTTTGTGGTCAGATGAAGAACCGCCGCTGATGGTGAATAATAAAGACTCTCGCTAATCGCTGTTCATCTCGTGGGAGGAGCGGCGCCAAGCTCCTGCTCTACTGCATACTGGATGTGTACTTAAACTAAATATCTAGCCCTCTTCACGAGTCTTCACCTCCGCTGGAGGAATTGCTTTGCAGTGAATCATAATAATGGATTAGGGACAGGTTTCTTTCAGAACAAGGACCACCTTTACCTGGGTCCACCGATGGGGAGGGTTGCGGTGGGACACCTGGTTCTCCTGATGTCTCTCCTGCTCTGCTCCTCTGGACGACTTCGAGGAGGTAGGATAATTAATTAATAAAAAATAATCATAAAACCACTCTGTTGGCGAAAGTTGACGCTACCCTTGTCCTCCCAGAAGTAGTTTCAAGAGTAGCTTGTACCTTTCGTATGAATCCGTACTTCCTTTGATGGACTGAGACAGAAGCCCAGGTGTAACGTTAGAATTCACTGAGTAGACAAGCTGATGGTTTGTGTCGACAGTAGAGGTTTAGCTGTCTCTCTGTTGGGGACTACCAGCCCTCCATCTCCACTCCACTGAAGAGACAGAATGAGGAAACTTGTTACGACATAGTAAAAGGCTCTGATAGACAACAGATATTTAATGATGTCCTCATATTGAATCCTGTTTAATGTGTGTTATGTATACAGTTGCCAGGCTAACAGACTCTGGATTATATGTGATTAGATATACATTCCAGTTAAATATAAAATAAATTAACCTAATCTAATTGGTTAGCCTTCAATTACATTGTTCATGGACTTTCCGATTCAGCGGTAATGCTATTATTTTGTTACTTCTGATCAAATATACGCCTATAATTTTTCATCATATCACAGAGAGTCACAGGTAGAGAAGGTGGAGTTGGATTTGCTACTCTGTGTCGACCAGAGATTAGTATTAATAATGTAGGTAATCTCCAGCGAGATTAGACACAGAGGGAAGACTGTTATTATCACCGCCTGTCGCCTAGGTTCACTAGGAGATGCACCTCGGAATGTTTCTATGACCATTTCTGGTGGTCATTTGAGAAAGTTTCAAGGACATAGCATGATAGAAATATTCCACATTATTGCGGGTTTAAAATACCAGCTTGATGTTACTCACGTCACGCCTTTGTTACACGTTCATTTGGTAAGTACAGTTGAACGATTTAAACAACTATTTAAAGTGAGCTGGAAACTACAATGTACGAATAATTTATTTGGATATGTGATGTGTACTTTTTTCGCATGCACACACATACACACACACACACAAACAAGACAAACACACACACACACACACACACACACACTCACACACACGCACGCACGCACGCACGCACGCACACACACACACACACACACACACACACACACACACACACACACACACACACACACACACACACACACACACACACACACACACACACACACACACACACACACACACCATTAGCGTCCGATCAGTTCCGGGTGCCAGTGCACTCGCCATCACTGATGAAGTGAGACAGCTCGTTAGAAGCGGTTCATTAGCGAGCCATTAAAAGGCTCTTGTAGTCAATGTGTCCACTTAGGGCAGCTAAATCGGTTTGTAGCTGGACCCAAATGTTTGACTTCTGAATGGAACATGTGTGGAACATGACCGCTCACAAGAGCAAGCGGTCGCTTGCTCTTGCGAGCAAGCGACCGCTGTAGTCTGCACAAAGAGGGCAGACCCAGGGAAACCCTCGGGGGGGTTCCAACAGGTGCATGATAGACCGTCTGGTCGTGCTCCTGTGAAAGCGGGAGAGTGCCCAGGGCTGCATCTCGCCGAGGAGGAAAGGGCCGGGCTGGGCGACGGCTGGGGAAAGCTCTTTCCCAGTTGATTGCGAAACCCAAGGAATAGCGATGACTTATCATGGTCATGGTGTAATGTCTCGCCAGCTTTCTTCTGATTGGCTCAGGGCAAGTAGATCGTTGAGATGAAAAATAACTTTTTTTTTTTCTTCCATTGACGCCTGAGTGGCCCCAGTGTCGCCTCCACACAGCATGAGGAGGGGACCGGGGTGAGAGGGTAACCGGTAAAATAAATGGCAGGCGCTCTCATACATACGCCACGCGTTGCTAGGGGTGACCGCAAGCGAGGTATCCACCTGCTTGAGAGGTTTCCCTCCACCTTGTTAAGACGGTGTTTCAGGGAACCGTCAACAGATCAGCCGACGGCATGGCTCCACCAGGGGCGAGCTCGTGGCATGGTGAAGGAAAGGCCGTTCCTCTGTGGGCTCAGTCACGGTGCCGCTGCATGTCTTCATCGTAGATGGTCGAGGTAGTAGACTGGTGGATGACTGGTTCAAGATGGCTGCTGTGCACCGCGTTAAATGCACGGTGCCATGTGCCCCCCACCCCGTCAAAGCACCGCTGACCCAGGGGGGCGACAGTACGCCTTCATCCTGCCTCTTCTCTCTGACCGCAGCCTCGTTCTACGGAGACGGTTTCATCCACCTGCAGACCGAGGAGCTCTCAAACCGCAACTACCTCCACCTGCGCTTCAGGACCGCCAGCCAATCAGGACTGCTGTTCCTGGCGTCAGGGGGCGGGGACTTCCTCCTGCTGGAGATCATCTCTGGACGCCTGCAGGTACCAATATACCATTTATGCATACGCACACACACACACACGCACACACACACGCACACGCACACGCACACACACACACACACACACACACACACACACACACACACACACACACAGCAAACACACAAAAACAAAGTATTTGCTAGCATACATTGCTAGATACATGTAAGCAGGACCCAGGTGTGTGATTGACCGGTCATTGATAGGGAATCTGGGCTCCCAGGTGAAGGCATTTGGTATCTGAAGGCGGTCTAGAGACAAGACCCAGCGTGGGACGAGGTGTCAGATTGCTTGGAGGTAGCAGATCAACGTAGCCCCCCCTGGCATTCATACACAACATGTTTCTTCATGAAGCCCAGAGAACCACTCCCTGGAGTTCCTGCTCCAGCGGAGATTGCAGCAGGGCACAGCTCTGACATCTGGCAGGGTTTATGGCTTCATTCTCCTATAAACAATGTGCCATTCTGTGTGGTTTCTCCCTCCACTGGTGTGTATTCTCATGGTCTCATTCTCATTCTGTCCTCCCGAGGTCTGCTAGCTAGAGAGATGAAGGGGAAGAGTTAGTGCTGAGGGCTGTAGATATACATCTATGAAGATTTGTTAAACTTTGGGAACTTTAAAGTGCTACATATATCGAGGAATGGAGAAAGTAGTCATCTGACTAATAGATTTGATGATGGCCAGATCAATAACATAAGGTAAGGTGAGAGCAGAGAAGATCGATTTAAAAAGTTTCCCGACCAAATACCCCCAAATGGCTTCACCTTCCTAACTGCCCGCTCCAGGTGCGTGTGGACCTGGGCTCAGGGGAGCGCACCCTGCGCTCGTTGGGGGGGCTCCACCTCAGCGACCTGGCCTGGCACCGGGTGGAGCTCACCCACCTGCTCCACAATGTCAGCATGACGGTGGACCAGCATTCCCACACCTCGGCCACCCTGCCGGGGGGGGGGAACCCAGAGCTCAGCGTCCGCCAGGGGGTCTTCGTGGGCGGGACGCCGGGGCAGCAGCACCCCCTGGTCTGGTCGTCCCCGCGGTTCAGAGGGTGCATGGAAGACGTGGTGTTCAACAAGCACCACCTGCTGGCCAGCCTGCGCTCGGAGCCGGGCCACCGGACAGTTCAGCGCGTGTCCCGGGGCTGCAGCCCTCAGTTCTGGGCCTGGGAGGACGACCCCGTCAGCTTCTCCAGCTCCCAGTCCTTCCTCCGGCTGCCCCCCTGGCAGGTGTCCCAGGAGGGGGAGCTGGAGCTCCAAATACGGCCCTCCGCCACGGCCCACGACGGTACGGTCCTGTACTCCTCTGCTCTCCGGGGAGGCTTTGTCGCCATGGAGATCCGAGACGCTCGCCTGGTCGCCATGGTGAGGAGTAACAGCGGAGGCAGCGGGACGGAGGTGCAAGCCGGCACCCGTCTCCAAGGCAACAAGAGCATGTGGTACGCGGTGAGGCTGCGCCTGGCGCCCCACGGGATACAGCTCTGGGTGGGGCAGGAGGTGGTGGAGGCCGCTCTGGATGTGGAGGGCCCCGCGGTCAGGCCCACGGGGCCGCTCTACCTGGGGGGCCGGGATGAGGCCGAGGCGAGCCCAGCAGGGGCGTGGGGCTCCTCCGGCAGTCCGCAGCCAGGGGGTTCCTTCAGAGGCTGTCTGAGGGACGTCCGGGTGAACGGCCAGCGCCTCGGCCTGCCGCAAGCCAGCGTCACCAGGGACGTCTCAGTGGGCTGTGGGGGGCGGGGCCAGCCCCCTGACACAGAGACCAGCCCTGACCTGATGGAACTGCTGAATACAGATGCCGACGCTGAACAGCCAATGGGCTCAGGCCGTGGGCAGGGACAGATGAAGAGCTCATCCAGCTTCCTGTCACTGGAAGAGCTGGAGGTGGAGGAGGGGGGGGGCGCCCGGCTGGAGCCCAAACACATTCAGGTTCAATACCTTAACCATTTTATCTCTGTTATACCTTTTTGTTAATACAGTAGATATGTACTAATGTCCATATTGAGTATATTTACGTTTTAAAGGGACATTAATGAATGAATTAAGTGTTATTTCAAAAGAGGACCACTAAATGTTCCTCTTTTGATGTGAATGTTCGGTTGTACGTTGTTATAGTTCACACCCTGTGTACATTCATTCCCTTTGACCATCCAGACTGAGCACACTTTCATGTCCTCCATCACCGTGTCCCCCATCTCTCTATCTTCCTCTCGTCGTCCTCGTCCTCTTGGTCGCCCTCCAGGTGAACCTTGACTTCCGGAGCATGGACCTCAACCCGTCCCAGCTGATGTTCCGCTTGGAGGAGCAGCCGCTCCACGGCCGCCTCCGCCTGGACCCCGCCTCCCCCACACCCCGGAACACCGGCCAAGGGGAGGAGGAGGGGAGGAGGAGGAGGAGGAGGAGGAGGAGGAGGGGGAGGAGGGGGAGGGGGGGGCCGTGTCGGGGGGCGAGGAGGAGGCAGCGGGCCAGACCTTCAGCATGCTGGACGTGTGGCAGGGCCGCGTCCTGTACGTCCACTCGGGCTCTGAGGAGCCGTGGGACGTCCTGGTGTTCTCTGTGTTCTCCTCCTCGGTCAGGCTGCAGGAGCTGGCGGAGGTCTCTAGGGGGAAGGGCCGCGTGCTGCACCGCCTCCCCGTGGCGGTCCGCCCCGTCAACGACGCGCCCCAGCTCAGCCTGCCGGCCGGGAACCTCCTCACCCTGCTGGAGCGCTCCAGACGCAAGGTAGGGGCCCCAGAGCTCTATAAAGAAGGTTGTTCAGTTATTGTGTTCAAGGTATTGGCTTATTTGGTTTGCAACCTAGTTTCTACAAGTTCTTACGCATTAATAGCAGTCAAATCCAATACATATATAAAATTGTTCTATGCCTATGTTTGCTCAGCTATCCACAAGTGAGTGAATTACAAGCTAATCAAAGACACGCTGCTCTTCAGCTAACCTGCTCACCACAGACAGATATTCTAACCACACTACCCAGCTTACCCGTTGGATATTCTAACCACTACCCAGCGAACCCGTTTCATATTCTAACCACTACCCAGCTGTTAATCCCATTCATATTGCTAACCATTAACCATCTTAACCCATTCATATTGCTAACCATTAACCAGCTAACCCCATTCATATTGCTAACCACTACCCAGCTAACCCCATTGATATTGCTAACCACTACCCAACTAACCCCATCCATATTGCTCACCAGTACCCAGCTAACCCCATTCATTCATATGGCTAACCACTACTCAGTCTCAGCTAACCCTATTCATATTGCTAACCACTACTCAGCTAAACCTATTCATATTGCTAACCACTACTCAGCTAACCCTATTCATATTGCTAACCACTACCCAGCTAACACCATCCATACTTCTAACCAGCTGACCAACGACATGCTGAGGGTGCTGGACCCTGACAGTCGTCCGGAGGATATGACTTTCAGCTGCTTTGGAGCCCTGAGCAACCAGGCTGGACACCTAGAGCATCAGGACCACCCCGGCAGGTAAAAGCAGAAGATTAAGACGTCACTATCCTGAAATCAAGATACTAGCTCCTGAGTAGGGATCTAGTGCAGCGGTGTTGTCTCCTTACTCATTTCATCCGGGTGGCTGATCAAATGATTGTTGTGGGGTTATGCCACCCCGGCCCCCTTCACGGGAACGCCCCTGGTCTCATAAAGTAACCCTAAAGGCCAATTTCCACTGGAATCGGCACGGAAGCGGCACAGCAGCGAATCGCTCGCCAAAAATAACAGAAACCATTAAAGTCAACGTAGGCTATTCCACTCGATACGGCACCGGCACGGCACGGAACCGTCCCCAAACCGGCACTTCGTTTACGATACTTGCCTCTTCTATTTCTGAAAGTTGCCGGTTCGCTGCCGTGTCTCAGAACACGACTACAGCCAATCAGTTTGCCTTTGCTCAAGAATATTCATGAGCTCACATCGATCCCTATACAATTCACAGAGTATTGTAATATTAAACAGTCTATCTACGGTATCAATAGCTAATCAGTGGCAAAGAAGAAATGAAAGTCTGCGTCGATGCCTCGCAAGTCCAGTGTCGCGAGTGGTCGTTGCCATGACATCTAGAAATCATAGGTCTACCGTATTTAATGGGTTATAAATTATATAATATTGGTGCATATATATTATGTAGGCTTTGAATATAACTCGTGAATAATATTGTATGAATAATTATTATAATTATGCACGTCTTGAGCCATAGTCGGAACGTGTCCGTGCTGCTTCCAGTGGGGATTGCATTACGGAACACAGCCGGTTCGCTGCCGTGCCGCTTCCGTGCCGATTCCAGTGGAAATTGGCCTTAACATGGAACCCTTCTTGCAGACCCATCAGCTCCTTCTCCTGGGTGGATCTTAAGGAGGGAAAGGTCAGCTTCGTCCACACAGGGGCCCCCATGTCGAGGCTGGCCCTCAGGGTCAGTGACGGAGAGAAGGTATGTCACACATCACCACCAGGACCATGGCTAGACTCCTCAGACAGACACTTGGGAATGTCAGATATACGGTAGGTTATTAAGGAGCAGGTAGGGGTAAGAGCATCTTGACCAAGGGGATTAAACCCAGAACCTTTCAGCTGGGAGTGAAACCCTTAACCACTAGGATATCCTGGTACATATAGCGATAACAGGTATCTTCCCAATTTTATTGTTTTTATTTTACTTTTTCCAGTAAGATTTGGCAACCTTAACTATCTTTAATAACCAACAATTTCCTGCCACCATTTCATTTCATTAACCTGAGATATTCTGGCTCACTTGGACCCTTGTCTCCTTCCTCCCCTCCTCCCACCTCCTCCTCCCCCCAGGTGAGCAACACAGGGGTGTTGAGGGTGATGGCCGTGTCTCTGGAGCACCAGCTGGTCAACAACACGGGCTTGGAGGTGGACCAGGGCGGTAGCACAATCATCACAGCCAGCCACCTGGCGGTGCAGCTCAACGTGGCCCACCAGGGGGTGGAGATCCGCTACGACGTCACAGAGGCGCCTTGCTACGGCCAGCTCCAGCGCCTCCACTCCAACGGCGAGTGGAAGGCCACCGGCTCCTTCTCTCAGAAGCTGGTGGAGAAGGAGCGGCTCCGCTACCTCAACACCCACCGCGGCCTGCAGGCCCAGCGGAACGCCACAGACCGCTTTGCCTGCAACGTCACCGTGGGATCCATAGCGACCAACGCCAAGGAGGCCGTCGTCGTCCCCATAGCGATACGGTGGATCCATTTCAAGGTCACACAAAGCAGGATGGAGGTCGCGGGGGTCCAGAGGTCTGCCCTGACCTCAGAGGACCTCCACGCTGTTTCCAGGGGAGTCAAACTCCAGGACAGCCACGTGTTCTTCAGGCTCCTTGCGCCGCCAAAAAAAGGTCTGCTGCTCTTCAACCAGCAGGTCCTCAAAATGAGCTCCACCTTCAGCCAGAAGAACGTCAGCGATGGCCTGGTCCACTACCAGCTGCTGGCTGCGCGTCCGGAGGACACCAGAGACTCCTTCAGCTTCCAGGTGTTCTCTTCGCAGGCCAACTCAAGCAGCCGTGACTTCAGAGTCAGCATCAAGGCGGAGGTGGCGACCAGCATCTCGGTGGTGAACAGAGGGCTGTCCGTCCTGGAGGGGGACAGCAAGGTCATCACCATGGAGATGCTCTTCACCCACACGGCGGCCGACCGGGCGGTCCGCTACGTGGTCACGACCGGCCCGAGACACGGCCGACTCCGGCGAATCGACGTGTCCAACTCCACCGCCAACGACGACAACATCGGCACCTTCACCAACCAGGACATCACCGCCCAGCGGTTGCTGTACTTCCACGACGACAGCGAGACGCAGCACGACGCGTTCGTGTTCAGCATCAATGTTTACAGGCCGCAGAGGCCGCATAAAGCATCGGCGAGGAAGGACGACCAGCACACCTTCAACATCTCTGTGCAGCTCGTCAATGACCAGCGCCCTGTCAGGGTGGTCGATAAGGTTTTCCAAGTGGCACGCGAGGGCCAGAGGCTGCTGACGGCAGATGTCCTGCGTTACAGCGACGACGACTCAGACTTTGAAGACGGGCGGCTGGTGTACACGCGGCGCGGCATTCCGATGGGGGAGCTGGTGTCTTCCAACGACACCGCACACAGTCTTTACCAGTTCACCCAGCAAGACCTCCAGCAGGTAACCACGACAACACTAATACACAAAGTCATGCAATAACACATTGCATAATAAAGGCTGTCCGATAACCTCCTTAGTCGACAAAAATCATCCATGAGGACTAGTATTGGACTAGGCGAGTCATTTGGACACACACTTTAGTAAGACGCATCGTTTAAAGATGTTACGGAATAGCCTACGTCTGAATTACATATTAATATAAATAATAACATTGTAATATATATATATAATTACATATTAATATATGTATATTTACATATTTAGATATAAAAAGTTAAGAATGTGTTGTTGTCCAGCTATTATAGCTCTATTTTAACTAGCTCTTATAGCAATATAACTACATTCTTACCTTGTTCTATTCTATTGCTTAAAGTGTCTGCAATTACTTACAGAGCGTCTGTACTAAACCCATCTCCACCTCCAAGCACTTGGTAGAATCTTGCTGGCTCATTGAAAGGCTGTAGAAACAAAGCTCCGGATGGGTGAAATGCACTTCTAGACTTTCGATATGTATAAATTGTTGAAAACTAGCATGAATGTTTTTTGAGCAAAATGGAAAAACTGCCCAGTGGTTGAGATTTGGACGGTGTATTTGATTACAGTTTTTAGTTCCCTGTGTCGGTTAACTTTAATATTGAGTTTCAATATCTTCTACATATTCAATATCTTTCTAACTTAAAAAAACATTCTTCAAAGACTCAACCACACAATTTCCCTTCTCTTTTAATACTGGGACGTTAAAACAGGCAAATGTAGCTATTTTACCCTCAAAAACAATGAATCCTTCGGAGACATAATAAAGATGAAAGCATGTGTTTATCGTAACGTATGTGTTGGTTCTGATTAATGGACTCAAACCTATGTCGGCTCAGAGCTCTGCGACTAATAAGTCGACTATGGGCTCAGCCCTAGACATAATAATAATGATAAAGTATTATTTATAGGCCTATATCTCTACTCTGTGTTTTCTTATCTTGTTGTTTTCTCCATTTGCTCGTCTGTAGAACAAGGTTCTGTTCATCCATCGGGGAGTGAGTTTTGGTCGTTTCGTTCTCTTTGTTACCGACGGAAAACACTACGTTTCAACACTGCTCGAGGTAACATGAATATTAGTATAAATATCTCCAATTATTATAGTTTCTAAACAGACTCAGAGCACAAGCACTGACATAAACACTGAGACCATCAGCGAGAGAACACACAAATCCACACAATACACTTAGGAACCTTTTTAGAACACTTGGGAACGGGGCTCGGACACTTGGGAACATGGCTAGGACACCTTGGAACAGGGCTAGGACATTTGGGAACTATGCAGCTAGCTAGCTTCACTGACGTATCTATGATGATGTGATGTGACATCTTTCCTGCTGGTTTGGGGGTGCAGGTGAAGGCGGAGGACCCCTACCTGCAGGTGGACAGCAACACAGGGCTCTGGGTGGAGCGGGGCGGGGTCGCGACCCTGACCTCCGCCAACCTCAGTGTCCTCACCAACCTGGACGTCAGAACGCCGGGGGAGGTGACCTACAAGGTCTACATCCCGCCCACACACGGGGTCCTCCTCCTCACAGACCCCAAGCATCAGGAGGTTACCACGGCAACCGGCAGCGTCTCCACCTTCACCCAGCAGGACCTGAGTGCCGGCCTGCTGGTCTATCGTCATGACAACAGCCTCCAGCTGTCTGACGGCTTTAACATGACGGCCAGGGTGAGGGAGCGAGGAGGGGAGGAGGGGAAGGGGACGGCGGGGGAGGGGGGGCTGACGGAACGAGGGGGCAGAGAGGTGCACCTGGACGTCGGGGTGGTGGTGAGGGTGTACCTGGAGAGCCACCAGAGACCCCCCACCGTGCTGACACACCGTCCCCTGGTGGTGGAGGAGGGCAGCACAGCCTCCGTCAGCAGGGACCTTCTGGAGGTGAGAGGAGGGGGAACTTTTAGTTTGAAAATATTTAGTTGGAGGTGAGGAGACAGTATGTACTTTGGGAGTTTTCAGTTGGAGGGCAGGGGAGTGGTGGTCAGCGATTTGTAACTCGTAAATATTACGTTTAAATGTTAGAATCAAATTTTTGGGCCGGATAGTATGCATTAAGCAGTAGGTTAACATGTTACAGTAAGCAGTAGGTTAACATGTAACGTAAGCAGTAGGTTAACATGTAACAGTAAGCAGTCAGAGGACATTGTAGCACCTGAAGCAGTAGTTTAACATGTTACTGTAAGGAGTAGGACGACATTGTAGTACCTAGAGCAGTAGGTTAACATGTTACATTAAGGAGTAGGATGACATTGTAGTACCTGAAGCAGTAGGTTAACATGTTACAGTAAGCAGTAGGAGGACATTGTAGTACCTGAAACAGTAGGTTGACATGTTACATTAAGGAGTAGGAGGATATTCATTGTAGTACCTGAAACAGTATGGTATAGAAGCAGTAACACGTTCCATCTGACCTGATCTTCAGGTGACCCACGAGGACA
The DNA here is from genome assembly GCF_026213295.1 of Gadus chalcogrammus. NCBI lineage: Eukaryota > Metazoa > Chordata > Actinopteri > Gadiformes > Gadidae > Gadus > Gadus chalcogrammus. Next base: position 1,491,177 of record NC_079430.1, on the reverse strand, counting down.
GCCCGGCGTCAGGGATCGTGTTCTCCATCCAGAGGCCTCCCTCGCTGGGCTCCCTCCTGAAGACCCCCGGAGACCAGACGGAGCACAATCTGCTCCACCACCGACACCACCAGGTGACAGCTCCACCTCGCCTCTGGGAAGGACTCCAGCCAGTCCAAATGATCTATCTGTGTTAACTCGTCATGCACGGGCGCCACGGGTCTCCACACCACAGCGTGGGTGAGACCCACCTCCCCAAAAGGGTTCTAACCCCGGTCTGGGCGACCCACAGTCCCCTTCCTCTGTTCCCTCTAACGCTCCGTTTATGATGGACATGTTTCAGAAGACTAACCATCTTCAAATCTTAACATCAGATGTCACTGAATTTGTGACTTTTGATCATTTTTTTGCTCACTATGCTCAAAATCACAGACCCAGAACCATTGATGAGAACCAGGGTGTTGAGACCCAGAAGCCTATTGATGCAGATATAACCTTGCTTTAGACTGTTGTGTAACCTCTATTAATAGTTATTCTGTTGTTTAATCATTGCTGATTCCTCATCTCTCTGTTGCCCAGGGCGACATACAGCATCCAATCACATCTTTCAGCCAGGAAGACCTCAACCGGGGGAGGGTCTCCTACAGACATGAAGTCACAGGGGGCACAAATGACTCTCTCCTATTGGCCGCCACCAATGGCGTGACCGAGGTTGGACCAATCACAGTGGAGATTGATGTAATCCCCAAGCTCCTCCCACTTCAGGTACAGCTTTCTCCTGCCACTATGGACAGTTATTTATATATTGTATTGACTAAACAACCTTAAAATGACGTGTAATGACGGTAGTTATGTGTGACGTTGTTTATTGACTGACAGGTGTTGGGGATGACCCTGGAAGAGGGCTCCACCAAACCTCTGACCCCTGATGTCATAAGGGTGACCAACCACCACTTCCGAGGGATGAACTTCCTGTATGAGGTCATCGCAGCGCCGCGGCACGGACACCTGGAGCACAGCAGGATCCCTGGAATGCCAATCAGCGCCTTCACACAGACTGAGGTACACACACACACACACACACACACACACACACACACACACACACACACACACACACACACACACACACACACACACACACACACACACACACACACACACTGTAAAAACGAAAACTTAAAATTGTTGGTCTCATTATGATTTCTGAGTAAAATGAATATAAAACATTAAGTATTCATGTCAACTGTGCAATGCAATTTAGTCCAACCAACAATGTTGAGTTTTGGGTCAAGAGTTGGGCTCACTGTAGTCTCTTTGTTAGCAAGACACACGGGTTTAAGTCAGACTCTGTCTGAGGCTGGGCCAACTACGGTGCACATGCGCATTTCGACACTACCCCCCGGGGAGTCTGGGTATTCGTGATGCCGGTTGGGAAAAAGGGGTTTATTGCCTTTTGTCAATTTGTTTCTGTTAGGTTAAGTTGGGTTAACGGGTTTGGGGTCTTTATTGTTTGTGTGTTGTTTATTGTGCGTAGTGTTGCCGCCACCGTTACCGAGACTTGCATGTCCGTTGGTTGGGTGTGCGGTGCGCTGTGTGTTGTGGGTGTGTGTTAAATAAGGCAGCCCTTTGGGATCGTGCGGTGTATGAGGCACGAGAGTTGCGTCACCGTTTAACCTGGGCTCCCGTCTCGTGCAGAACAAGTTTGACCATATTGTCAAACTTGTTCTGCACTTTGGTTTGCTGCATTTAGACAGCGATTCTCTGCTGCTGAACTAGCTACATGTTGCTTGTTCTATTGCTGTCTGGCATTCAGAAATGTAAAATGGAAGTTTCCAATTATTAATTTTAATAAAGTGAACTTAAAACTAGTTTTGCATTCTTTGAAATATTTTTTTTTTTTAATAATATTAACCTTAATTTGAAATATTAACTTAACAACCCTGACTTACTTTTTTGAGTTTTGTAAAATATAAAATCTTTGTAAAATATAAAAAGTTGGTATAACTAACTTTCAAGTTTGTCTAAAGAAGAAAAATGATATTTTGTTGGGCTCAAAACTCAAAAATTGATTGTAGTAAGTTGCCTTGCAATTTTGAGTTTTCTCAACTTTTTATTTTTTACAGTGCACAGCCACACGCATGGGAAGAAAGAGGGACATACACACAAACACACACACACACACACACACACACACACACACACACACACACACACACACACACACACACACACACACACACACACACACAGGTTTAAATTATTTTATTTGGAACAAAGTTTTCTTTTTTTTTGATCCAAACATTAATTAGAAGGTTTCAATCTGAAAACTAACCAAACACTGAATGTGCAAAATGCTTTAGCACGCAGAGGAGTAGAGATGAAATGATGATGGTTTAGCTGAGGTTAAAGCATTGCATATGACAATATGGCATTCAGGGATAGACAACACAACGTCTTTTCCAGATGTGGAGGCTGCCTATGGTCGCTGAGACTGAGCAGAATTTTAGAACTCTTTTCACATCAGCCTTTTGCAGTCCACCTATGTATGATTAATTGGCAGTTATATCCTAGAGCTGTGATACATTCTACCAATGGCTGGTATTTCATGAACTTGGATGTGAAGCAAGTGTCCATATACAGATCAAACGCACAGCCTATTTCAAAGATGGTAACTGATTTTCTGGCTTGGTTAATGAAAACAATGTCTGGGGTGTTTGGGATGTTACACAGTATGTTGTTATCAGTACAATTATGATCAAACCAGTTCAATTTCACAGTGCTGTGTCTTTATACATGTGTGTTGTTCTGTCCTGTACTTGTCTGAGTTCTTGTGAGACCAAGTCCACCAGACGGTCATGTCTGGCGATGTACAGTCCTTTGTAAAAGCTACAGCCGTTTAGGATATGAGCCATTGTCTCTTTATTGTCTGGGGTGGGATGTAGGATGCAGTGTGGGTTGTGTTGTGACGGATACCAGATTGCCAGGTTGTATTTTGTTGGCAATACCTGTAAGCGGGCCTTAATGCAAAAGACAAGGACGTCCTCTCCAATGGTCGTGTTTGAGAGGATAGAGTGGGACACAGAGTGGTTTGCAAAGGGTAGCAGTGCCAGTTTGCCCTGCAGGCTTAAGCTAGTCCAATGCTGTGCACTCTCTTCTACTTTCATTCTTAGCATTGTGGCTCTCGCTGTTTTGAGTGACAGCTCGTGTTGCCCATCTTCCTGTTCAAAGGTCGCGCATACATTGATGAGCGGGTCCGTGACAACAGAGTTCAGTGCAACAGGTGTACCATCGGGCCCCGCCCACTTCAGATTTATTCTTGAGCGGTGGCACAGGTCATTGTGATCCATCCAGTCTGACCGCACACCGAAGCCTGCAGTTCTGATGTCCAGTTTTCCATTATCTTTTATTTTGAATCCGAGGAATTGCCGCTCATTCTCCTTCGCAGGTGGGATTTTGCGTCGCTGAGTGATTCACGGGCCATTTCCCGGACTGTCACGTCGTCGGAGTTGAGCATCTTGAGGAGGTGGTTGGTTCTGATGGCGGTGTAGACCCACTCAATGTTTGGGACTCCGAGACCTCCATCTCCGCGGGCTTGGAAGATGATGTCACGGGTCGAGTGGGTGTTTAAGCCAAGCCATTTCCTCACCAGGCTCACCGTCTTGTTTGTCATCTCTGTGAGGATGTTCTGAGGTATATGGATGTTTGCAAACAGGTGTTGGATTTTTGAAAGAGCGACTTCTCTGATTGCCTGGAGTTTCATTAGAATCGGGAGGGGGGATGAATCGATGAGGTCGAGTCTGACAGTGTAGTCATTAGTCAGCTCTTTGACCTGTTCTTCCCAGTCGCCAGCGACATTGAATTTATGGCCTAGTTATGGGTATGTTTCATGCCTTGAGTAGACGTGGATTGGGTTCTGTATTATTGTGTAGGATGGGGGTCTGTCGGATTTGGCTTGATACCACCGATTTCCACCGCTCCTCCTCTCATAGAACGCAGCACATTTGGTGTGTTTTACCTCCAATCTTGACCACTGTATGAATTCCTCAGTGCGGTGGAGCATTGAGTGGATTACGCTCTCGTCCCGGGATGAGATCTCTACATCATCAGCATATCCCTGCACTGGATTTGGTGACCTGACTCCTTCAGGTGCGCACTGGCGCATCCACTTGATCCAGTGATTGATTGCTAGGATGAAATTCACCGCAGTCCAGGGGCATCCTGTTTTAATACCAATATCCAGCTGAATGTGCATAAATCATGACGCTGTGTGGCAATGACCCGAAGGCATCACGAAAGTCCAGGAAAACAGTGAATAACTTTGCGGAGTCGTGTTTAAAGTCATCAATAGCCGTTTTCAGGTAGAAGACGTGCTCATTCATGCCTTGGCGGCTAATGTAGGCTTTTTGATCAGGTTAAAGTATTCCGGTTTCAAGCCAATGCAGGATGCGGGCTAGCACACATTTCATGAAACACAGAAGTATACACACACACACACACATACACAAAGAGGTATATTCGCACACAGGTGCACACACCGACAGAGGTACGTACACAACCCCCCAATCAAACACACAGACTTTGTAAACCCCCCCTTGCGACACGGGCAATCACGCCCCTTAACTATATATGTATAGGTATCAGTGGAGGCTTTTCCATTGAGGAGAGGGAGGAAGATCCTCCTTAACATTGTTGAGAATAAAAAATGTAGATTGCCCAGACTACTGTAATGAATTAATGCCCTTAAATATGACTACTTTAATGCCTTTTAATCTATAATGTTTTTTTCCCTGGGTAAAGGGACATTAGCACCCCCTATCGCCTATTGACAATTACTTCAGGGAGGACGATCCTCCCTCAGCCTCCATTGACTCCCATTCATTTCCCGAAAGTACTGGCGGCCGGTGATTGAATAACATGGGTTTCAATGGGATAGAGGAGGAAAGTCCTCCTCCGAGTGGGTGTGACCTTAAAGGTCCCATGACATGAAAATCTCACTTTATGAGGTTAACATAAATATGAGTTCCCCTAGCCTGCCTATGGTCCCCCAGTGGCTAAAACTTGCGTTTGGTGTGAAACGAGCACTAGCTGTTCTGCTCGCCTTTGAAAAAACGGAGGCTCAAGTGTGCTGATTTGGAATGTCTGTGTTTAGGACGTCACAAAGCACCTAAGCTCCTCCCCTTACTCTGCCTGGCCCGCCCAGAGACGTTGGCCCGCCAATGAGACTCGACCGCGCGAGCGCCACATGTCGAGTCTCATTTCTGTAACGCAAGTGTTTCTTGTCGGTTCTTTGACGTGTCTTGTATTTCCACAACGAGACTGTTGTGGGGGTTATCTGAGCCATGGTTGAGAAGGAATTGGGGGAAAGGAACTTTGGCTTTGACTCGCTGAAGTACATGAACTGCGACATGCCGCCGGTTGCCGCGAGGCACCATCGCCCGGCAGCGGGCAGCCGGCAGCAGGCAGCGCGCGGTTCAGTCGACTTCAGGTTGATGTGAAAGTGGAAGAACCAGAGACGTCGCAGAACCCGACGAAGTCGTTTGTGATTCATAATATCGTCTGGAGGCGCACACAGCTTTTGGCCGTGATAATATGTATTATATGATATAGATATCTATGTATTATATGATAGAATTTAGATATAGAGCTCCAGGACTGTAACGCAGGGTGTTGTACACTTCCTTGTTATTTGGATAACCGTTCTGCTTTTGGTGTTATGGCGCATAACACGTCGGACTCTGGTCTCTGGTATTTCTACAACGAGACTCGTTTTGGGGGTTATCTCAGCCAAGGTTGAGAATGAATTGGGGGGAAGGAACTTTGGCTTTGACTCCCTCAAAAACATGAACCACGACATGGAGGAGAAAGGGATTGTTGGCGGCGAATGTCTCCCGCTTGAGGCGCTGCCCGGCAACAATCCCTTTCTCCTCCTTGTCGCGGTTCAGTGTACTTCACATTGATGTGGACGTTGAAGAACCAGGAACGTCTGAGAACCCAACGCTGTCGTTTGAGATTCATAATATCGGCTCACACAGCTTTTGGCCGTGATAATATAATATATGATATAGATATCTATGTATGCTATATGATAATATTTAGATATAGAGCTCCAGGACTCCCGTGTGTTCAAGAATATTTCAACCTGGTCTCACAGGAATCCGTGAAATGACTACGGTCGGACGCTTAACTCGAAATCCGTGGACACATCACGGAAACACGCCAATTTTCGTGATATGGCCACGGAATTTGCTCCAATGCAAGTTAATGACGCTGATGTTCCGTGGCTCACACACGGATCCCTGTTTCAACGAGCGAGTAGACCACGGGGGCTTAACTCAAAACCCGGGGTGGTCTCACTGAAACACTTAAATTGTCCTTGTTGTGTCCACGGAAGTTGCTCCAATGCAAGTAAATGACAATGATATTCCGTGGCACACACACAGATTCCCGTTTCAATCTGTGTGTGTGCTCCCGTTTCATTCTGTGTGTGTGCCACATTTGACCACAGCGGGGGCTTAACTCAAAATCCGCAGTGGTCTGACGGAATCACTTCAATTGTCCTTGATGTGGCCACGGAATTTGCTCCAATGCAAGTAAATGACACTGTTATTCCGTGGCTCACACACGGATATCGGCGTGTTTCCGTGATGTGGCCACGGATTTCGAGTTAAGCATCCGACCGTAGTCATTTCACGGATTCCTGTGAGACCATGTTGGAATATTTACAGAACACGGCTAATGGCTGTGTGCGCCTCGCCATTGCGATACATCCACTGTAAACAGAGCGCATGGTACCGTGGCTGCAAGCTGCTCAGGGCCACACCCCCCCCTCCTCCTTGACCCGCCTCGCTCCACCTCATTTGCATTATAGCTACAGACACCAAAACAGCGCATTTGGGGAAAGCTCAATGTGCGACTGGCTCGGAGTGGCTGTAACTCTGCACCACGGCTCAATTTCGGGAACGTCTTTGAATACTGTGTCAGTTGCCCACTAATACCTATATTAAAGAATACATAAAATAGCATGTCATGGGACCTTTAAGTGGTCTGATTCGCGCAAAAAAATCGATTTGCGCTGCACTATTAACCAATAAGCGGGATCCGTGGATGGTGAGCAGTGTTGCCAGATTGGTCAGATGTGAAAGATGGGAAATCTGCCCAATCTGGCAACGCTGACGATAACAAACCCGCTCTGTATTGCCGCTCAGTCCGCAAAGCAAGTGAAATCCTCTGAACGATAGCCAGATTCTAACATTTGCAAATAAAGCAGCGCACAATGGAAACATTAGAAACAGAGGGCATTGTTCATGTTTTATTACACAAAGCATTCCATTCATTGAGTTACAGTGCTAAGTTAGCGACCAAAGAAAAAGGTAGAATAATGGCAACGTCAGTGTTGTGAGTGCTACATGGTTTGCTAGGTATTCATGGCTTACTGGTATCATTACTAGCAATCGACTGTATTGCTGGCCCTGTTTGCTCTTGAATAATGGCAAATCTCCAACGTGGGCTGTTCATGGTTTCACTGATGTAAAAAATCTTGATAGGGCAACCAAACGCTCAAGATCACGTTGGTGCTGCTATCTGACTTTCCTTGCTAGGCACCATGCTTATAGATCAGGTTGTTTGAAATAATGTTCTTGTTCTTTTGCTAGCTTGTTACTCTGACCATTCTGTTTGGTATTGTGGAAAGGGTGAATGATTCAGAGCATGATGCATTTCAAATGGAATCACTTTTGATCTTGAGTCTTTACTTAAAACAATTGTAACTGAAAATAAACAAAGCTAAATAACAACCAATTAACTTCAGTCATTGAGGTCAAAAATGGGCCAGAGTAGGCCGGATTTGACTAATGGTCTTTGCATCCTTTCCTTCTGCCCTTACAGTCCATTTTGTTGCATATTCTTGAAGAAAGTTGTCCAATCCCGGGTTGCTTTTAACTGACTTTATTCGTTATAAAGTAGGCATGTTTCGGCATGGTAACTATGAAGCTTAAGGGAGGGAATTGTATCTGACTCATGTGAGAGGAAAATACCGTGATCTACTTCAAGCCCCCCGGGCTTAGGCCCGGGTGGCTCTCTGCCGTCTACCTATTGATCACTGGGCTCTGCACTTCAAATCACCCGCTAGTGGACGTCAAGTGGGCGTGGCCTAGTGGGCGTGGCCGGGGTGCCGTAATGGCTTCGGTTTCTTCACCTGTCTAAAGGTGTTGCTATCTGTGGCTGGAGCAGCCTCCAATAAGGTCTTGCTCCCCTTGTGGCTATGTGAGGGTAATACAGCTTCTTAAAATACTTAACAATTTCAAAGACATGCGGCCCACCGGCTTTCAAATTACAGTGATGCCACTGCGGCTTTGTATCAATTTTATTCACATAACTATCCCTCCCTACTATTTTGTAGCGGCCGGTGAATAACATGGGGTACAACGTCTATTCATGAATAGGCTGGAGCCCTGGCTGCGCTATGAACCAATAAGAAGGAGCCCTGGCTTTGGAGCTATAACCCCTCTGTAGGGGTTATCTTTTGGAGATAACCCCTACAGAGGTAGGGGTTATCCCCTCAAGTCTAGGCTATACCAACGAACCCGCTCAGTCGTATCCCTGTTTCCATCGAGCGGTGCGCTACTGTTCGTTGCGGTACAGTGCGGCTCAGTTCCTTTTCCGCCGAGCGGTGCGGTTCGTTGTGGCTCGGTTCGCTTATATTGGCGTTTCCACCGCCAAAGGTTGGGCAAGGTCCTGAAATAAACGCGCTGAGCCTGCATATTTTTCGACCCTCCTCCGTTGGGTTACCAAGCCGTCTGAGAGGGTGGCGAAAACTTGGAGCTACACACGCCGTTATTCTGAAATCACTTAAAAAAAATAAAAAAAAATATCCCGTTTGGTATGACCAGGTCACTGATATCTTTGCAACACAAACAGCGAGGACGTTTGACTTGATCTATAAATGAAGTCCCTCAATCTTAATTGGCTAAACACCATGACCAACATTCTGAAACGTCCATTAACATCCATTTGCCTCAAACAATGTTAGGCTTACAGCCTATGTAAATAGTTGTGAAATAATGTTCTTGTTGTTCTTTTAATTGTTGTTACTCTGACCGTTCTGTTTGATATTGTGGAAAGGATGTTAGTGAATGATTCAGTCATTGAGGGCAAAATGATAGGCCCAGATTTTTTTATTTAGTTTTACAAATCAAGAGTAGGCCTGATTTGACTGATTGGCTTTGCATCCTTTCCTTCTGCTCTTGTAGTCCAAAACATGCTGCCCACCGGCTTTCAGAATACAATGCTGCCACTGGTGGATTTGTATCAATTTTATTCACATAATTATCCCTCCCTGCTATCTTGTAGTTCACCAAACAAACACCCTTAAACAACTTGAGTCTCACATACTTATGCCACCATATGCCACTAACTAATGCAAGCAGGCCAATGGCAACCCAGTGTGCAGTCCTTCCTCCCTCACTTTCAAAACCACCATCCGCCACTGACATATAGGTATATATCTATATAGAGGTATATATCTGTATAGATAAATTGATGTACAGTAAATATCCATATAGATATACGTATTCTTATTATCTATATGTTCCAGTTGGAGTGGGATACTCTCCTAGACTGGGTAGCCACGCCCATTCTGCCAGCGATTTGAGTTTGCCCTGCAGAAGGGTCTGGAGAAGAGCGATACATTTCTTTCTGCTTCCGATATGTTTTTGCAGGAGCCATTCACCAAGCTGGCTTTTTCCCCAGGCACGCTATTGGCTGGTTTAACACAATGAAGACAGGGAAGCGTCGCCAGGCAGCCAATTGCGTACAGAGTCATTTGAACTAGGCCCATGATCACGCCTATTGTGCTGAAGAAAATGACGGCAGCTTCCCCTGACCAACGTGCAATCTACGATTGAGCTTGGTCTGGCAATAGCCAGGCTAATACTCTCTCTCTCTCTCTCTCCCTCTCTCTCTCTCTCTCTGTCTCGCTCTCTCTCTCTATATATATATATATATATATATTAATCGACATGTTCCAGTTGGAGCGAGAGTATATATTCTACATCCATGATGGCAGCGACACGTTGAGTGACAGCTTCACCATCAGAGCCAATCAGACGGAGAGCAGGAAGCACAGTGGGCGGGCCAACGTCTCCATCACTATCACACCCATCAACGACCAAACCCCCACCGTCACCGCTAACAAGATGCTCAAGGTCTCTCACACACACACACACACACACACACACACACACACACACACACACACACACACACACACACACACACACGGACAAGCATCACATACATACACACACACACACACACACACGGACAAGCATCACATACATACACAAACACACACACACACACACACACACACGGACAAGCATCACATACATACACAAACACACAGATGCAAGCACACACACACACACACACACACACACATAGACACGCACACACACACACACACAAACACACACATACACATAATGACCCACTCATATACACGTAAATATACACATAATTATTAAATATACATGAATACAAGCACAGAAACTTGAATCTAGCGATTCAGCACTAGAGGTCGCTCTTCTCCGTTTCGGATGAGCTCTTCTTCATCAAAGATTAGGAGGTGTGACATTCAGTCAAACCTCGTTATCAGAGACGGACTCTGTCCCCAAGCAGTTGGAAACTGTAATGGTAATTGTGTTTTTATGTGTGTTCTTTTGGTTCTCTCTTTCCTTCCTCCCCTCCCCCTCCCCCCACCAGGTGTGGGTGGGCTCCGTGACGGAGGTGACGGAGGAGGAGCTGAGTGCAGAGGACCAGGACACAGGCCCAGAGGGGCTGGAGTTCCAGGTCACGCCCCCCAGCAACGGACACCTGGCCCTGAGGACCGCCCCATCCAGGAGCATCCTCACCTTCACCCAAAGGGACATCCACAGCCGACAGCTGCTGTTCATACACAGAGGTGAGACAGGCTAACAACACCAGCCCCCGTCCCTCCACATAGAGGTGAGACGGGCTAACAACACCAGCCCAGGTCCATCCACATAGAGGTGAGACAGGCTAATAACACCACCCCAGGTCCATCCACATAGAGGTGAGACGGGCTAACAACACCAGCCCAGGTCCATCCACATAGAGGTGAGACGGGCTAACAACACCAGCCCAGGTCCATCCACATAGAGGTGAGACAGGCTAATAACACCACCCCAGGTCCATCCACATAGAGGTGAGACGGGCTAACAACACCAGCCCAGGTCCACCCATAGAGGTGAGACGGGCCCACTAACAACACCACCCCCAGCTCCATGTACCACTAACAACACCACCCCCAGCTCCATCCACATAGTGGTGAGAACTATGCACCCATCAACGTGGGCACCGCCCGCATTTCCCACGGCACCATGTATATAAGGCGGCGCATACTGTTGCTCATCCTCCCTTTTCTTTCAGCATTGTACTGATCAACAGCAGATAATGACTTCTAAGTTTCAAGAACCTTGTGGCAGCGGGGCGGGCGAGGCGACAGACCAACAGCCCTTTTCAGGGCCACTGGAGAGCGCTTCCTTAAGAGCTGGCCCTTTTCAGGGCCTCATTGTGCTTCCTGTCCCTCTTCACTGGCGCAGGGTGACGGGCACCTGGCGTGTTTCAGATGCTTCGGCGCTGAACATGCCGCGGTTGCCTTGGTTACCCCCCGCCTGCCGCGCGCTGCCTAAAGAGGGGCTCCTCTCCAGGCACCTCTTCTTCTCACCGTCGGTGGACCTCTCCGAGGCCATCGACATTTTTAAGGGTAAGTCCCGGACGTTGAAGACGACGACGACCATATCAAGGTGGACAACGACGCCTCCTTGGAAGACATCTTTGCAGACTCTGCGTCCGGGTTCTCCCACTCCAGGGCTTCCACCGCCACGGTCGTCCCCAGGGAGAAGCCACGCCATATGGCCGATCTATTCGGCGAAATCATGTGCATTTCGCCCCCATGTCGGATGACATGCAAGGCGAGTGCTTCGCACCCTGTCTTCCTCCTGTCGGGCTACCCAGTGTCCCCTGTTCACACCCGCATTTCTTCACCGCTGCGGGCGGGGACCCTTCTACATTGAAGTCCCCGGTGAAGGCCTTCTCAGACTTCACGGAAGTGGAGGGGTGGGCTGATACTCAGGCAAGGGGGATCCCTCGCCTGGAGCCTCCCCTGGAAGCGCTTCTCTGTCTGAGTGTTCTTCTGTGCCTCACAATCTGCGGTGGCGATCAACAACCTCGCCCTGCTCTCCTCTGCCCTGGTCTCCATGCCGGCTGGCAGGGAGGCTTACGGCCCAGAGGAAGCCGCAAGATGCCTGTCGGTCTCCCGCTTCTCCAGCGCCATCCTCCAGCTATGCCAGCCGATAGCCGTTTCGGCCGGCCGGCATCTGGCCTGGACGACCATGATCCAGAGGGCCATATGGCTCTCCCTCACTGCGGTGCCGGAACGAGAGCGGGCCAGCGTCGTCCAGGGCCCATTAGCTCTGGATGGACTATTTGGGCCCTGGTTCTCGGAGGTGCTCGCGCACCAGAAGTCTGTTCCGGAATCGTTCCCGGAACCGGGAACGATTCTCACAGGCTCCTCCCACCAATAGGCCGGAAAGAAGCAGGGTCGAGCCTGGTCCCAACGCTCCAGGAGGCCGCCTCCAACCCCGATGCTGCAGCCGCCGCAGCCGCCGCCGTCGCAGCAGGGGAGAGCCGCACAGCGGAGCCAGACTCACCACAAGCTTGCTCCCAGTTCTTCTTTCCAACCCTTCAATAAAGATAATAAAGACCGTTCGGCCGAACGGCAGTACATTAGATCAGATTAGATTCACTTTATTGTCATTGCACAGTAACGGGTTACAATGCAACGAAATGTAGGTGGGTCTAACCAGAGTGCAAACACTCTGCTCATCAGTTTGAGCAACATGTATAAATATATTACAATATAATATCTGTGCAGCAAATTAATTACAACGGTTACACAGTAAAGTGCAGGTAGTGCAGCAAAGTGTAAATTAGCAGTAGGGACTAGGCAGTATGAGATATGGATGGGTATTTTGTATGCAGTCTGACAGCTGAGGGGAAGAAGCTGTTTAAAGTCCTGTTAGTTGTGCCTGGGAGGCTGCGGTAGCGTGCCCCAGAGCGGGTGTCAAGTTGAAGGGTAAACAGTCCATGGTTGGGGTGAGAGGTGTCCTTTATGATGTTGCGTGCTTTTCGAAGGCACCTCTTCTCGTAGATTGAGGTTATGGCATGGAGAGTGGTCTTGGTGATGCGTTGGGCAATCTTCACCACCCTCTGCAGTGATTTTTGGTCCTTGATGGTGCACTTGCCATACCAGACTGTGATGCAGGTGGTGAGGATGCTCTCGATGGTACAGCGGTAAAAGTTCAGCAGCACTTGGGGGGGATAGATGGACTTTAGCCAATTTCCTGAGGAAGAACATGCGCTTGTGTGCCTTCTTGATCAGGGTTGTGATGTTGGGGGCAGCGTTTCCGCTAGAAGAAATTGGGGCCGGTCATGTGACCGGGAAGGTTTCATTTTACCTGTCAAATTGGAAAAAAATCGGTCGGATATTGTCCGTGTTTATTGCACTTAAAAAAATGTATAGGCAGGCTATATAAAGAAGAAGAAAAAGTGTGATCATATTTTGATTCGCCATGGTTGTTAATTACCGGTACTCCGCAAAGCTTGCCGCGGGCTTTCGCTAGCTTGCCGCGGGCTTTCGCTAGCTTGCCGCCGTTTAGTTCATAAACCTACGGTAGTCTATAGCGATCAATTTGAGCGAACGCACGAAATGTAACAACTTATTTATTTTATCACACAGGCTACGCTACAATCAAAACCCTCATTGTTTTACATGAATTGGTTAAACAAATGACCACTGTAGCATATTTAAACACAATTCAAATGAACACATTCAAAAGTATTTCTGCTTAATTTAAAAGGTTACAACAACCGTTCGGTGTCAACAGACCTGGAATATTGGGAAAGAAAACCCGTCCTTCTCAGGGGTTTTCCCCTGGGCAGAGTGACGTCCTAGGTATTGTTCTTCACGGAGGCCTCGTTGACGGGTTGGGGAGGAACGTGCCTCTCTCACTCAATTGGAGGCGAGTGGCTTACGCCCCCCACAGCACACATAATGTGTTGGAACTCGCCGCTGTGAGGAAAGAGCCCTGCATATCGCGGGCGCCCAGAACTTCGTGGCTGACCTCATGTCTCGAGGTTTGGGACGGCTCAGGTGGACCTGTGTGAAGTTGGCCCCCCGTCTCATTCAAAATATTAAAATAACACTGCTGTTCGTTTGTGCTAGGTTTGTGCTGGTTTGTGCCGTAAAAATTATCGTTTGTGCTGATAAGGATTTTGAGTAATTCAAAATTGCATTTTCTGGCATGTGACGTCACCCAGCCCCCGTTCACGCCCAAATCTCATCAAAATAGTCCCAATCGTTAGTGCTACGTTTGTGCTGGTTTGTGCCGTCAAAAGAAATTGTTTTGCTATTATGGTTTCTTAGTTGTTCCCGTTTGATTTTTCACACATGACGTCACTCAGCCCCCCGTCCTCCTTCAAATCGCGTCAAAATGGTCTCTATCGTTAGTGCTACGTTTGTGCTGGTTTGTGCAGTCAAAATAAATATTTGTGCAACTATAGTTTAAAAGGTATTCCAGTTTGATTTTTCTCAGGTGACGTCACTCAGCCCCCCCTCCAACTTCAAATCGCGTCAAAATTGTCTCTATGTTTAGTGCTACGTTAGTGCTGGTTTGTGCTGTTAAAAGAAATGTTTTTGATACTTTACTTTTTAAGTAATTAATACAACTTTATTTTCGCTTCTTGTTATGTAAACAGTCCACTTGTTATGCAACCATCACCCCTAGAACGCTCAAATCGTGTCAAAATGGTCATCGTTAGTGCTACGTTTGTGCTGGTTTGTGCAGTCAAAAGAAATGTTTGTGCCACTACAGTTTAAAAGATATTCCAGTTTGATTTTTCTCACGTGATGTAACTCAGCCCCCCTGTGCATCTTCAAATCGCGTCAAAATGGTCTCTATGTTTAGTGCTACGTTAGTGCTGGTTTGTGCTGTTAAAGAAATGTTTTTGATACTTTACTTTTTAAGTAATTAATACAACTTAATTTTGCCCTCTTGTTATGCAACACAGCCCACCGTCAACCTTCAAATCGCGGCAAATGGTCTCTATCGTTTGTGCCAGGTTTGAGCTGTCTTGTATTCTTGTTACTCGTTGCGTTCTCGTCATTTCAGGTTGTGTTCATTGTATTTCTCCGTGCTACGTATGTTCATTGTTTACTCGTGTTTCTGACCTCGGACTGAACCTGTGAGCCCTATTTGGATTATGTTTGCTTACCTGTGTACCGTATCCTGCCAGTAAACGTTTGTTCTTTATTCAACTACTGAGTTCTGAGTCGTGCATTTTGACGCGATTTGAACGTTCTAGGGGTGCTGGTTGCATAACAAGTGGTCTGTTTAAATAACAAGAAGGGAAAATAAAGTTTTATTAATTACTTAAAAAGTAAAGTATCAAAAAAAAATATTTTAACAGCACAAACCAGCACTAACGTAGCACTAAACATAGAGACAATTTTGACGCGATTTGAAGATGGAGGGGGGGCTGAGTGACGTCACGTGAGAAAAATCTAACTGGAATACCTTTTAAACTATAGTTGCACAAATATTTTTTTGACTGCACAAACCAGCACAAACGTAGCACTAACGATAGAGACCATTTTGACGCGATTTGAAGGAGGACGGGGGGCTGAGTGACGTCATGTGTGAAAAATCAAACGGGAACAACTAAGAAACCATAATAGCAAAACAATTTCTTTTGACGGCACAAACCAGCACAAACGTAGCACTAACGATTGGGACTATTTTGATGAGATTTGGGCGTGAACGGGGGGCTGGGTGACGTCACATGCCAGAAAATGCAATTTTGAATTACTCAAAATCCTTACCAGCACAAACGATAATTTTTCGGCACAAACCAGCACAAACCTAGCACAAACGAACAGCAGTGTCATTTTAATATTTTGAATGAGACGGGGGGCCAACTTCACACAGGTCTCAGGTGGACGTGTTTGCGTCCAGGGAGAACACACACTGCAGGTGGCGGTTCTCTCTCAACCCTCGGGATCTTCCGTTAGGGGTGGATGCATTGGCACACACACCTTGCTCAGCTCTGTGGTTTCCAGAACTAGCGGCGCCCTCACGGATGGTGCAGTGGCTGGTACCGTTCAGATCGGATGCGCTTTCACAGGCCCACGGGACAGTGCACCACCCGCCAGATGTTTCGGGACGGCTGTTGGTTTGTCTCCTTAGAGGTTGATCCTGCGGGGCAAAGGTTTGCCTGAAGAGGTTATCAACACTATCCAGAGTGCTCGTGCACCTTCTACTTCTTCCCTCTATGCGGCGAAGTGGGGCGCTTTCTCTAATTGGTGTGACAGGAACTAGGAATGCGCGATATAAACGATATACGATATAAACGATAAAAAATGGCCTACGAAAGAGATTTTAGTTATATTGCTCTATCGCGATAATGCATGTTTGACGCAATCTATCCATGACCTGCGTAATATAAAGAGCGGGTCATGGATAGAGCTACGAGCTGCAACCGCCTGCAACGCATCGTCCGCGACCCGCGAAATTTGAAAAAGAGCCACGAGCTGCAACCAGCTGCATTGCATCATCCGCGATCCGCGAAATTTAAAGAGCCACGAGCTGCAACCTGCTGCAACGCATCGTCCGCGACCCCAAAATTTAAAGAGCCAAGAGCTGCAACCGGCTTCAACGCATCATCGTCATCTAAGCAAATATGGCTGAAAGCGACACGGAGGAGCTGGTGATTGCGCTCATTTCATGTTTTTAAATTGTATGCGTTCACTTTGCACTTTTATGTTTTAATATGAAGTATCTGTGCACACACTTGGAAGATTTTTCTTTATTTAAAATAGCCATGCCTAATACTGGATGTATTTCCCTAATTCACAGTATCCGTTTCTTTATTAACAAGAGAATATACGTCATTACACAGAAGATTTTTTTCTTTGTTAAAGACTCTGCAGCTACAACATTATGTTGTATGATTACACTTTTGCACAATAAGTTCTCAAAACGACATACTAAGTTTCTTTCTTTTGTTTTATACATTTAGCAGTTTGGCTTTCCTTAGAGTCTATGTAACCTGTTCTGAAATGGTTATATTATGATTATATATCGTGATATATATCGTTATCGCAATAGGTTGCAATGTATATCGCAATATGGATTTTAGGCCATATCGCCCATCCCTAACAGGAACCACGCTGTCCCATCTCAATGCGAGGTGGGAAGCGTGCTTGCGTTTCTGTAGTAGGTCTACTTTTGGAAAAAGGTTTGGCCGTCTCCACTATAAGTCTATGCGGCAGCCGTTTCGGCTGGCCATGCAGGCTGTGATGGTAGACCGATCTTCAGCCATCCACTGATCAAGAGATTCTTGCGTGGGCTAGAAAGTGTTAGGTCTATTTCGCGCATGCTTACACCATGCTGGGATCGCCCCACCGTGATGCGCGGGTTGTCCAGGGACCCCTTCGAGCCTCTGTCTCAGGCCCCTTTGGATGCCCTGTCCTTTAAGACGGCGCTCTTATTGGCTTTGGTTTCTGCCAAGCGGACCACTGAGTTGACCGCTCTGTCTGTCAGCCCGAGCTGCTTGTTGCTTAACGAGGACAGCTCCTTTGCGCTGCTCAGACCTAATCCTGCGTTCCTCTCAAAGAACATTAACAGTTCTTTCCCGTTCAAGCAATATTGTGCTTAAGGCTTTTCACCCCCCGCCTTATTCTAGTGCATTGCATTTCCTGTGTCCGGTGCGGGTGCTGGCTATGTGAAACGCTCTGCCACGTTCCGCTCCACACAACAGTTGTTTGTGTTTTCGCTCTCTCTAAACAGTGGTTTTCTCGCTATATAGTGAGGGTGTTTGCTTAGCCTACTCTTGGCAGGGCTTAGCGCCACCGTTGGGTGTTAAAGCTCACTCGACACGGGGCGTGGCCTCTTCAACGGCTCTACTCAGAGGCGTTTCGGTGGAAGACATCTGCACGGTTGCGTCTTGGTCTTCCCCCGGCCCCTTTGTCCGTTTTTACATGTTAGACATGTCCAGGGCCACTCTGTGTTGGAGTCCGGGGCCCCTTCTACGCCTTAAGAATATAGGCATGTTCTTTTAAGCGGCATCGTTAATGGATTTGACTGCCAGTATTTCTCTCCCGCCGTTTTTCAAATGAAAAAAAGACTAGAGGGGTTCCTATTGGCTCGCGAGTTGACGATTTGGATTTGTCTGCCATTATAGCACTCCCGCCGTTTTTTTCAAATGAGAAACTAATGAGAGAATTTCCTGATTGGAGAGTTGGACTCCGTAGCTCCGCCCCCATTGGTAGCGGACCTAATGGAAACCGTATTACTCTGGTTTTTCTTTTCCTTTTCATGGATTCCATGAAGCACGGATTGAGCCGGATTTTTTACAGACTCACTTTTTCTCTTGATCATCGCCTTGCTTGATCTAGGAGGAATTCGTTTTTTATTAAGCTGTTGTGTTTTGCACATCCTCGGCTTTTTTGAGTCTGATGTGCCCTGGTGACTTACATTTTTTGACTGGGGTCCAGCAGGAGTTCGCCTTAGCCCATAAGGCGAAGCCTAGACGGCGTATGACATTATAAATCTAGTTCTATGATTGTAGGCGTAGCCGTCTAGTTGCCCACCTGTTGTACCCTCCAAATGCTGAAAGAATAGTGTGGAGGATGAGCGGCGGTATGCGCCGCCTTATATACACTAATCCGCCGCGAAATCTACGGGGGCCGCCATCTTTGCCTGTCGCCATTGCTGCGTTGCTGGAATGTTACTTGCCGCTGCTCTCTAATGGTTTTTCAGTGAAAAGCATCCTGCTCGTGGACTTTTCGTAGTGACAGGTGGAAACAACATGGACAATTGGGTAGATGATGTCAGGCACTGGCCAAAACTTACCGATGAAGGTAATTTATTGACAACGTAATGTATTAAGATGTGTATTGATTGATGACAACAATAAAACCTAGCTGCCAGTATTAACTGTGTTTGCTAATATAAGTTGCAAATAGCTAACCATAACCAGTTGTAGCAGTTGTAGGAATACAATACATGTTCTTACAGGTTGTGGCAGACGCCAGGGAGGGGTGGTGATTGAGGGGAGGTACGTGGCAGCATGCTGGCTCCACCCCCAAGCTTTACAGGGACTGCCTCCCTTAACGATGCAAGCCTGAGGTGCATTAGGCAGGAGTGCTAGGGGATAAAAGGGAGCATGCAACCACATGAACCGGGCCTACCATGGAGTGCCTCTGCGTGAGCCTCTGCGAACTGTGTGTGGCCAAAGAGAGCAGGAAACCTGAACATTTACAGATTATTTGTGTACCAACCGCTTTGTGTGAGAACCCTCCCGGTGACGACCCCTGGACTACGGAATACGGACTACGGACACTGGATTACCCTTTTCCCCACCCTGGTGACATTTATTCATCTTTTCTGAATAAACCACCTTATTGAACTGCTCTCTGTGTGTGTGTATCATTTGACTTGGTGGCGTGGAAACCCCACACCCACTGGCCCGCTACACGTGGTGGAGAATGCGTGCTTGTAGCCAAAACCAAGTCAAATAGATAGACCAACACAGGGATAACAATGGAAGCGTTGATGAAACAGCTAGTGGAAGTGAGCATGGCGCATCAGGCTACGACCCGGGAGCTGGTGGGAGCGCTAGCAGCCGGACATGGCGGCGTGGCTGCAGGCGCTACAGCTTCCCGTCCTGCCCCCAGCAGGTTTCTTTTAAAGCAGACAGAGACTGATGATATAGAGGCATACCTCAATACCTTTGAGAGGACGGCGGTTCGGGAGAATTGGGATCCAGCACAATGGGCCAGCCTACTCGCACCGTTCCTGTCAGGCGCAGCACAGAAGGCGTATCAGGACCTGACGGACGATCAGGCGTCTAACTACGAAGGGCTGAAGAAGGAAATACTACGCCGCTATGGATACACATTGATAAGTAGGTCACAGAGGTTTCATGATTGGACTTATGATGCAACGGCGTCGCCGCGATCACAAATGCACGATCTAATCAGGTTGGCCAAAGGCTGGCTGACGGCTGCCCCACTGACGCTTACGGCCACAGAGAAGGTGGTCATGGACAAATTCTTGCGGTCCCTCCCATACGAGGCTAAAAAGTTAGCCAGCCAAGCTAACCCGCAGAGCGCAGATCAGTTGGTGGAGTTGGTGGAAGGTCACCAGGCGGCTGTGGAAGTCCTACGCAGTGGACGTCCACTGAGGGGGGAACCCAACCCTCGCCCAAAGGAGCAGGAGCGGGAGCGGATAAGGACAGAGGACCACGGCAGGATCCCGGCCAGGGAGACGCCAAGAGCCAGCCCCCGAGACGTCGGCCCTTCCTGAACCCAGACAGCAGAAAGTGCTACGAGTGTGGCGAGCAGGGACACATCGCATGGACCTGTCCGAGTCGTGATGTCTCGATGCCGTCGGCATCAGCTGGTGAGTTAACAACCGGGCATCCCTGCAGATTGCTGACGGTTTGCTGGGGCGAGGAAAGTGGTCCTTCCCCAGTCACTCCGGTGAAGGCCAACGGAAGGGACACGACGGCTATGTTGGATTCCGGGAGTATGGTGACCCTGATCCGACCGGACTTCGCCCGGTCCCCGAGCTTGAGGGACACTGTGGCAGTAACATGCATACACGGGGAGACTAAGAACTACCCCACTACCCTCCTTCACCTACAGACCACAAAGGGGCAATACACAGGACCAGTGGGAGTCGTCCCAAACCTGCCAGTGCCGGTTCTTATTGGGAGGGACTCCCCACTGTTCAGCCAACTGTGGGCCAGTTTGGCCGGAGAGGGGGGAGAGCGGGGGAATCTAAAGGAAAGAGGACACCGGAGAAGAGCGAGGGCCGATAAGAGGGAGGTCCGGATGTGTGGCCTACACGAGGTGGACCCACAGGGGTCAACTGAACCTCTATCGGGAAGTGACGCAGGGGACACAGGACAGGAGGCAGGGGAGGCGAGTATGGACAATCTGTTCCCGATGGACCATGAGGCAACGCCAGAGCCGGCCTCATTATCGGGACGGTTCGGAACAGCCCAACTGGAGGATCCCAACCTGACGAGTGCTCTCCAGCAGGTGACCGTGGTGGACGGGAAGGCCATCGAGGGGGTAGGTCTGATCACATACCCTCATTTTGCCATCAAGAACAAGTTGTTGTATCAGGTCGTAAAGAGGAATGATGAATGTGTGGAGTTGTTGTTGGTGCCCCGTCCCTTTGTTCAATCAGTCCTGCAGCTGGCACACTCCCACCTTCTTGGGGCTCATCTAGGGGTGGAGAAGACCCTGGACCGGATCAAGGCAAGATTCCACTGGCCGGGGGTGAAGAGGGCAGTGGAGGATTACTGCCGCAGTTGCCCGGAGTGCCAACAGGTGGCACCAAAACCACATTTCCGTGGCCCATTAATTCCCCTACCCATTATTTCAGTTCCTTTCAGCAGGATTGCCATGGACCTGGTGGGACCACTACCCAAGAGCAGCCGGGGGCACCAGTACATCCTGGTGATACTGGATTATGCCACTAGGTACCCCGAAGCCATTCCACTGCGCACCATGGCCTCAAAAGGGATTGCACGTGAGTTGGTCCTGATGTTCTCCCGGGTGGGCATTCCCGAGGAGATCTTGACAGACCAGGGAACCCCGTTCATGTCACGAATCATGAAAGACCTCTGCAAATTAATGCACATAAAACAGTTGCGCACCTCAGTTTATCACCCGCAGACCGATGGACTAGTGGAAAGGTTCAACCGTACCCTGAAGCAGATGCTGAAGAAGGTGATGGAGGCGGACGGACGGAATTGGGACCAGCTGCTTCCCTTTCTCATGTTCTCGATCAGAGAAGTGCCCCAATCGTCGACCGGCCACTCTCCATTTGAACTCCTCTATGGGAGACGACCCCGGGGGCTGCTGGACATAGCGAAGGAAGCCTGGGAACAGCAACCGTCGCCCCATCGAACCATGGTGGAACACGTGGGAGACATGAGGGACCGGATGGCCACCCTGTGGCCCCTGGTGCGGGAACACATGCAGGAGGCCCAGGTTGCCCAAGCACGGGTCTACAACAGAGGGGCCCAACAGCAGACTTCCAGCCCGGAGATAAAGTGCTGGTACTTGTCCCCACAACAGAGTGTAAGTTTCTGGCCCGGTGGAACGGGCCATACGAAGTACTTGAAAAGGTAGGGGAGGTGAATTATAGAGTCCGACAGCCGGGACGAAGGAGGCCGACTCAAATTTACCATGTAAACCTGTTAAAGAAATGGAATGCACGGGATGTACTCTGCTCTATTCCTCCAAAGGCTACCAGTGAAACCGGGCCTGCCAAGGTGCCCCTAGGGGAACAGCTGAGCCCAGCACAGAGGCAGGAGCTCATGGAGTTGGTCGACCAGAACCAGGATGTGTTCTCCAGTGAACCGGGCCACACCAATCTGGTACAGCACCACATCATCACTGAGCCTGGGAAAAAGGTGAAATTGAGACCCTACCGCATACCGGAGGCCAGGAGAGAGGCCGTCAGGACCGAGATAAAGACTATGTTGGAAGCGGGAGTCATTGAGGTGTCAAACAGTGAGTGGTGCAGCCCCATAGTGTTGGTGCCGAAACCTGATGGCACCATACGCTTCTGCAACGACTTTAGGAAGCTAAATGAGATTTCTAAATTTGACGCCTACCCCATGCCCCGTATAGATGAACTCATAGAACGGCTAGGGACCGCCCGGTATATCAGCACGCTCGACCTGACAAAGGGTTATTGGCAGGTACCCTTAGCTCCCGAGGCGCG
Source organism: Gadus chalcogrammus (assembly GCF_026213295.1). Lineage (NCBI taxonomy): Eukaryota > Metazoa > Chordata > Actinopteri > Gadiformes > Gadidae > Gadus > Gadus chalcogrammus. Next base: position 1,468,309 of record NC_079430.1, on the reverse strand, counting down.
GGAGAAAACCGCTTTTGCCACTCCTGACGGGCTGTTCCACTACAGGAAGCTACCCTTCGGGTTGCACGGGGCCCCGCCCACCTTCCAGAGGTTGATGGACCGGGTACTCCCGTCCCCATCGGGGGTACGCGGCCGCCTATATTGACGATATAGTCATCCATGGGAGTGAGTGGGACACTCATGTGAAGCAGGTGAGCGCAGTGTTGCAGGCCTTACGGGGCTAACGGCTAACCCAAAGAAGTGCCAGCTCGGTCTGCAGGAGGCGGAGTACCTGGGCTACACCATTGGGAGGGGGTGCGTGAAACCCCAGATCAAGAAGGTGGTGGCGATACAGGACTGGCCACGGCCCCTGACCAAGAAACAGGTACGCACGTTTGTGGGGCTTACCAGCTACTATCGGAGGTTTATTCCCCACTTTGCATCCGTAGCCAGCCCTCTGACAGATCTGACCAGGGACCGGCTGCCCGCCCAAGTCACATGGACCGAGGAGACGGAGAAAGCCTTTCAGGACCTAAAGACCGCACTGTGTTCAGGACCCGTGCTGGTAACCCCGGACTTCACCAAGCCAATGGTGGTGCAGACGGATGCGTCAGAAACGGGGGTGGGGGCAGTGTTGTCACAATTACATGAAGGTGAGGAACACCCGATTATTTTTATCAGCCGGAAGTTGTTGCCGAGGGAACAAAAATACTCCACGGTGGAGAAGGAATGTCTTGCCATCAAGTGGGCCCTGGAAACCCTGAAGTACTACCTGTTGGGGCGCCACTTCACCCTGGTCACAGATCATGCACCACTGGTTTGGATGTCGAGGAATAAGGACAGTAACGCCAGGGTCACCCGCTGGTTCCTATCATTACAACCTTTTGCCTTCTCGGTTGTTCACAGGTCCGGGGCAGCCCATGGGAATGCGGATGCCCTATCCAGGAGGGATGCTCTGGGGAGCTGGACCGCCCCTCCCTCCCGGTCGGAGCTGAGGGGGAGGGTGTGTGGCAGACGCCAGGGAGGGGTGGTGATTGAGGGGAGGTACGTGGCAGCATGCTGGCTCCACCCCCAAGCTTTACAGGGACTGCCTCCCTTAACGATGCAAGCCTGAGGTGCATTAGGCAGGAGTGCTAGGGGATAAAAGGGAGCATGCAACCACATGAACCGGGCCTACCATGGAGTGCCTCTGCGTGAGCCTCTGCGAACTGTGTGTGGCCAAAGAGAGCAGGAAACCTGAACATTTACAGATTATTTGTGTACCAACCGCTTTGTGTGAGAACCCTCCCGGTGACCCCTGGACTACGGAATACGGACTACGGACACTGGATTACCCTTTTCCCCACCCTGGTGACATTTATTCATCTTTTCTGAATAAACCACCTTATTGAACTGCTCTCTGTGTGTGTATCATTTGACTTGGTGGCGTGGAAACCCCACACCCACTGGCCCGCTACAAGGTATTCAGGATTATTTCATTAATCGTCTGGGATGCGATGAGCTGCAGAACTCAAACTTCAGGGCACTGATTGAAGGTCAGAATTATTTGAGCTTTGGATGGATTGGCCAGATACTACACGTCATCGCAGATCAGCTCATCATGTTAAAATGTGTCGTGAGGTTTTCACAGGCAGTGAACTCCTACCATAAGGTATCAGTAACCATACAGAGAGAAGATGGCAAAATTCTTGAATGTGTGTGTGACTGCGTGGCCGGCCGAGGGAAGTGTTGTAGCCATACAGCAGGACTACTGTACAAAATTAAAGATGCAACAGCAAGAGGATTCACAGGCCTGGCCTGCACAGACACAGCATGTGCCTGGAACCGGTCTACCTGTGACAATGTAGTGCCAGAGACTGTGGAAAATATGCAAACAGGTCCCAGAAAATGTATGAGTGTAATTTATACTGCATTTGAGACAGATGAACATGTTATTGCACATTTGTCAGCACCAGACATGGTTGGGTTATGTATGATTCCTGGAACCATTTTGAATCATGTGTTGACTGCTCAGCCACAGACTGCACACACTGCAATAGGTCCACCTATTGAGCATACAATGTGTGCAGAACAAAAATGCACCCTTTGCAACACAATATTTGAAACGTGAAATATTAGAAACGGAGACCAAGGGCCAGAATAGTCAGCTGTGGCTGGACCAAAGACAAGTAAGAATCACCAGTAGTGAGGCATCTGAGGTACCAAAAAAGGCAGACCCAACAAACTGGGTTGAAAGAACACAAGGTTTTCTGGAAATGAGGCTACTAGGTACGGTCAACAAGCTGAGCCTTTGGCTAATGTTTCGAGCAGACAACAGGGTTTACAGTGGAGACTACAGGCCTGGTTGTGCATGATCAAGAAAATTGGCTTGGTGCCAGTCTCGATGGCATAATCACAGATACTGACAGAGATACTATTCTAGAGATTAAGTGTCCCACAGCAAAAAAGCTTGAAGCACATGGTGGCAGTCTACTAAAAATTATAGATTCCAACAAATACAATGTTAGATTGAGTGATGGAAAGTACATTCTGAGGGATAGGGTTAGGGTACTACTATCAGGTCCAGGTGGCAATGCACTGTGCAAAAAAAAGGAATTGTAAGTTTATGGTGTGGACCCCAAATGAACATGTGATCGTAGATGTACCCTACAACGAAGAGTGGAAAATGAACAAAATCTGCCACCTGAAGAGGGTGTACTTTCAGCATCTGCTACCAGCAGTAGCAACAAGAATTGCACACGGGGTCATGAAAGTTTGTGGGCTCAAGTAGCTATTACACTTTAATGTGCTTTGACATGACAACTTACCGGGAATACACATAAAGAGTTTGACATTTGTTCACAGTTTAAACCTGTACATTTTAACTATCTACATTGTTGTCTGAAACTGTTGGTTGATTTTTCTGTTGAAATACAAATTAATATTTGGTATACTGTACACAGTTCAGGTGTTTCTTCTTCATTCAGTACTGTTACGGATTAACTGAGGTTGCAAATTACATAACCCTGCACAAATATTTACAATCTCATCAACACTTAAAAAATGTTCAGCCTTCGAATTGCTCGCTCAATGTGAATTCTGACATTCGCTAGGCGTCGCGTGGATGTCACCTCATGTTCAGACAGCTCCTTACGTCCACGTGTGAATGCAGGAAGAGCTAGACTCACTAGCTCTTCCAGCAACTCAGCAATGGCGACGCGACTTTACTTCCTGTTTCGCCGGATTAGTGTATACACGGTGCCGTGGGAAATGTGGGCGGTGCCCACGTTGATTGGTGCATAGTTGACATTTTCAGTGTGCGTGAGCACGCGCACGGGACAAGCCCATCAGGCGAAGCCCAGACGGCTACGCCTACAATCATAGAAGTAGAGTTATAATATCATAACTATCGATTCTAAACGCTACTTAATTGTGGTTGAATTAAAGAAAGAAAGACGTTGATGTTGTTTTTGTGTTGTATGCAGGCGCGCTGTCCGGGGGATTCCACTTCCAGGTCAATGATGGGGTGAACTTTTCCCCCCAGATCTTCAGCACAGTCGCTCGCTCCCGTCTGCTCAGCCTGCACAAGAACCAGCCCCTGGAGGTGTACCCAGGTGTGGTCCTCAAGCTCCCACACATGTCCTCATTCTGATCAGCCTCTCCCACCCCCTGCACAACCGCCCCTTCACCTTCCCACACAACGGTTGCTGGGGTGAATCATGCAAGCTAACAACCAGCTTGTTTCCAGGGATACCTCCCCATTTTACCAGCATGAGTTGGGGATCGAACTAGCATCCTTGTAGTCCATCCCATGACACCCATGAGTTGTGTCTGTGTTGGTGCATGGGTGTGTGTCATGAAGAATATTGTTCATGACACACACCCATTCACCAACACAGAAAGGCCATGGACCATGTGGTTCTCAGGTGATTTGAATCAGGACCTAAATGTCATGGCTATCTCACAGCGATGGAAGAGTTTAAGCGGCCTCGTAGCCTCTGTCTCCTTGTTTGAATGCTCTGATCTCCTAGGGCCTCATTTATCAACCCCATGTAGAAAAGGCACTAAATTCTCTCTTACGAATGAAATTTAGGATTTGCTTAAGCACAACAAAAATCGGTACTTATCAAACGGGCAAATGGCAATCGTAGGCCCATCAGCAAGTAAGGAATCTTGATAAATCCCACCTGTTCCTAAGTACCATGCATGTTTACGCTCAGACCCTTTGCATTCAGAAACTCCTCCAATTAACCATGCATGCTCACAGACTTCCCTTTCCTTACCAAGGAAAGGGAAGTCTGGCCCCCTGCTGGATCAGCTGCCCCCGCGACCCGACCCTGGATAAGCGGTTGGAAGATGAGGATGAGGTCACAACGGATCCTTTATCAACCATGAGAATATGTTCTTCCCCTCACCGCTATAATGGCAAAGAGAGCGAAGAAAATTAACTTCTCCAGCATTAAAATGGAATCGCTTGTAGACAAGGTTGAATTAGACCAAAAGTTACTTTTTGGCTCACTTAGTGCAGGGGGCATTACAAATAAAAGAAAGCTTGCTGCATCGGAAAAACTGACTGATGCAGTTCATCCAGTATGGCCGGAAGTGAGAACACTATCTGAAGTTTAAAAAAAGAGTCACACCCCACAGACGTGAGACGTCAGCAACCCGCCATGCCGATCTTTGAAAACGCGCTCCCTGTGGAGAGCCTGGTTTGCCAAGTCTTCCAATAACGCAAGATAAGCCATTGAACTACATTTAAAACCTTTTCTAACCTTGACTTTTGTATGGTTTGACATGTTACGTAGATTAAGCACATACGCTGTAACTACTACACACAGCCACAAGGGAGCAGGATCAAACAGACAAGCTGTAATATCTACCCCAGCCACAGAAGGCAGCATCTTTAAGACAGACGCGGAAGCCGGAGTTAAGACGTCACATTGGCCACGCCTACTTCACATAGGCCACGCCTACTTGATACAAGCGCAGCGCCAGGAGCCAGATGAGGTCAGAAACATAGGGCAGACCCTTTGAGAGCCCCGGGGAAAGCCTCGGAGCTAGAAGAGGCTCTGCTGTTTGTCGCTCACACGCGTGTTAGATACAATTCCCCCCCTTTTGCATCATAGTTACCATACCGAAATACTTTAACAAATAAAGTGAGTTAAAGGCGATCCGGTTTAGACTACTTTCTTCAAGAACACAACAGACACCAATTTGTTTTAAAATAAATAATTAGACAATGGAGTAATTTAATGTTTTCTAATTAAAGTAAACACGGGACATACTGTATGTGGATGTTGATTGCCTAATGCATACGTTGATGCTTTTGCTTTTTGCTTGTAATATTGCTAATCTAACACTAGATACTGTTCGTATGCATTGCCATAGATGTGCTTATATTTAGACACATTCCTAAATATAAGTACATTTTGGTAAATTCCATAAGCATGGCATTGCTCGTACGCACTTCTTACGCACAAATCGGTGCGTTAGTACAGTTGATAACTGAGGCCCCTGGGTGACTATCGTTTGGATCTTGGTGGAGCTGCATGCATTAGACCAGTTCTAAACGTGGATCCTACCACCGCTCAGTTTTCTGGTGTTAGTGTTCGAACATATTGACTCTGTGCTCTAGTCTGATGGCACTAGGCTGACCTGTGTCTATAAATACAACCTTATCTGGGAGTCCATTAGGTGAGACTGTGCCATTGATTGGAAGGACTTGTGAGAACAGGAAAAGCTAAAGTAGGTTGTTTCAAACGTACGGTCTGGTGTTATGATACAAGTTTGAAAGGCTGACTTCTAATTCAGAATATCATATTTCAAAGTGTTCACAGAATTCAAAACACTTGAATTTGGCATTTTCAACATTTAGTTTTGTGTTTTCTAGTCTCAAACTGTAATTAATGTTGACACCTGTTAAAGTATTTAGATTATATATGTGAACTGGTTATCAGTTCTGATAGCAGCAGGTATAATAGGTGTTGATTCTTCACCATTGGTTGAAAGGGGTGATGAGTCATTTCCTGGTTGTCTCCTAGGCTCCGTGACGACAGTCTCCAAGGAAGTGCTTCAGGTGGTAACCGATAACGACGGTGACATCACGAGAAGCCATTCTGCTGTGTTCACGGTGACCACGCCCCCCAAACTGGGGCGCCTGGTGGAGCGGATCGCCGACAACTCCAGCCGGCCGGTGTCCTCATTCACCCAGGGCATGGTGGGTGATAATGACATCATAAACACTGAGCCTGCCATCCAATCCGCTGCTCGCAGAAACCAACCCAGGCCTGAAACAAGAGCCCATCACAGCTCTGTTTGGTGGTTCTTAGTTTAAACCTGAGAGAGGTGTCCGCTGTCCACCTGTTGACCTATGTACCTGTTGATTTTCTGTGTCTCAGGTGAACGCTGGAGTGATCCTGTACGACCAGAACCTTCCAGAAGCGGTGGGCGGGTCAGCGGAGGACGCCTTCCTCTTCACCGTCTCCGCCCCGCCCGCTTCCCTCCCACCACACACCTTCACCATCCTCATCACCGCACACAGTACCCCCCCCAGACTACCCCCGCACCTCCACCAGCCCCCCGCAACACCCTCCCACTGTCAAGACCCCGCTGCTGGGCCACATCTGACAGCCGCCTCTCCCACTCCCCCACCGCCACCCCCCAACCCCCTCACCACCACCATCCCCTCAACGACCTCCACGACCCCAATGCTGGGGAGACCCAGTCAGAGGACCAGACACCCTCTGATGAGGACAGCCATGCTGGCAAATCCCAGCTCCGGGCCAACACAGGTTAGCCATACGTTCTTGGAACTTGGCCCAGACTTGCATACAGTGTCGAAATGGAACCTCTTGCTGTTGCAATCTCTGCAAGCTCTAACAACAGTCACCACCAGAGCTTGCAAACTCTCTATTGAGCCCCATTGTATCGAACTTGGTTGCAGTTCCGTTAGAATTCCACTGGGGTGATCACGGGCAAGTGCAGATTGAATGGGGGTCTATGCTAGACGGCTAAATGTATCTCTTTCACCTGCGTGTTGTTGAAAGATATATTGTAGATTCTGCAAGTTCAATATAGATTGTGCCTGAAATACGACCCCTCTCCCTCTCTCCCCCTCCCTCTCTCTCTCTCTCTCCTCCCTCTTCCACTCCCTCTTCAGCTCTCTCTCTCCCCCTCCCTCTCTCTTTCTCCCTCTCTCTTTCTCCCCCTCCCTCTCCCACTCTCTCCCGCTCTCTCTCTCTCCCCCTCCCTCTCCCCCCCCTCTCTCCCCTCTCTCTCCCAGGTGCTCTGGTGGAGGAGGGGGGTAAGGTTATGATTGACAGGTACAAGTTGGACGCCTCTAACCTCATGGGGAGAGTTCCAGAACCCTGTCGTCATGGTCACCGGGTGCTGTACCATGTGATCGCCTTGCCCCGCCATGGGATGCTTTCTATTGGAGGACAGAATCTCAGCAAGTGAGTACCGCGATGACCGCATCTTAAGATCGAAAATTACGTTTGGTAGAACCTTTAGATGAGCATGTTCCTTGTGTGTATATGGTCAGATCAATCGCCCCTAAAGTAACCCCTAAATGATCCCTTCCAGCTCTGAGGATGTCTGCAGCAGAATAACACTGTATTAAACATTGCTTGAGGCCCTAGGTCACATGTGGGGAGCATTAGCCTTAGTCCCTCCCATGTTAGGCCCCTCGACCCCTTAGCCCCTGTATCATAAATGCTTGTGGGTAGGCTTTTCTCTAAGAAGATAGTTTGTTCTCCAAGATGTATGGCTCTGTATCTCCCCACTGACACCTAACATAAATCCTTGTGTGCCCACGTTTTCCTCAAGAACCAGCTAAACACAGTGCAGGATATGGAAGTTGAAAAGTACTGCAGTACGTGGAGGTTGCCTAACTAACTACAGTCAGGTATTGTCTCTGCAGAGGTAATTATACAACATTCTTCTTCTTTTCTCGTCCTCCTCCAGGGAACATCTGATCTTCTCCCAGAAGTCTCTGGAAACGCACGGCGTTGCTTACGTCCATGACAACTCAGACACCATCAACGACGGTTTCGTCTTCCGAGCCTGGGTCGCGTCTTCGGAAAAACTCTCTTCTTCCACACCTCCCTGCTCCTCCTCATCGTTGTCATCATCATCGACCTCTTCATGGTCACCGTCCCCGCTCCCAGAGCCGTTGTCTCTCTCCTCCGTTGCCAGGCCTCCTCAGCGGCGCTCGGAGGACCCCGTGGAGGTGATGGAGAGGTTCAGCATATCGGTGAAGCCTGTCAACGACCAGCCCCCCCTCCTCAGGACCAGCGCCCCGGGGGTCCAGGTGGTGGTGGGGGAGACCATCACCCTGGGGCCAGAGAACCTTCAGGTCGGGCTTGCCCTTTGCCTTGAGGGGATGTGAACTGAATGGATATCTGGCACCGCAGTTCTACGTTTGGTGAATGGGATCTCAGTGTAGTCTGATTGTAGCCTGAATGCAGTCTGAATTTGGTCTGAATGTAGACTGAATATAGCCTCAATGTAGTCTGAATGTAGTCTGAATGTGGTCTGAAGGTAGTCTTAATGTAGTGTGACTATAGTTTGAATGTAGTGGGACTGAAGCCTAAATGTAGGTTGACTAGTCTGAATGTAGTGTGACGGGATTTTGAATGTAGTGACTGTAGTCTGAATGCATTCTGAATGTTTTTTTTATGTAGTTTGACTGAAGTTTGAATGTAGTGTGAATGTAGTCTGAATGTAGTTTGACTGTAGTCTGAATGTAGTGTGAATGTCGTCGGAATGTAGGGTGAATGTAGTGTGACTGTAGGGTGAATGTGATCTGAACGTAGTGTGACTGTAGTCTGCATGTAGTCTGAATAGGGTCTGAACATAGGCTGAATGTACTGTGAATGTAGTCTGAATGTACTGTGAATGAAGTCGGAATGAACTGTAAATATAGTGTGAATGTAGTCTGAATTTAGTGTGACTGTAATCTGTAGACTTCAGTGTTTTCTTATTAGGGCTTCGAAGGTCAGTTGTGGATCGATTTGTCTTTGTCTATGCCAAAAATTGTCATTTGTGAGCTGAATTGTAGAATTGAAAAGAAGCAGTAGCCCGGACGTACCCCAAACCTTCACTGTATCCAGGTGGACGACCAGGACACCCCTCCAGAGGAGCTGCACTACAGCGTGATCCGCAAGCCCAGCAACGGGTACCTGACCCTGGGGGAGAGGCCAGAGGCGGTGGCGTCCTTCACCCAGTATGACGTCAACCACGGGCGGCTGCATTTCGTCCAGCAGGTCCCTGACCACTCCTCCACTCTTCCCACTACATCCTGCTTTAACTGTGGTTCCTTTAGCTGGCTGTTGATGGGAGTCACAGATGGGCCTGATGGGTTGAGATAAAACGATTTAGATTGGGCTAGATTCAGGAACTCACGCTATGAAAGGATTACCAGACGGAGTTAGTGCATTATATAATAAATGTGTCCTCCCACCTCTAGGGGGAGCCCTCCACTGGCGTGTTCTACTTCAACGTGACCGACGGATACCACCGGCCGCTTTATAAGATCTTCAGTCTGGAGGTCACCAAGGCCACCATCTCCATGGTGAACAACACCGGCCTCTCATTGGTTCAAAGCAGAACCGCCGTGGTTCTCACCACCACTCAGCTGGCTGCCCAAACAAATGGCCGTCGCCCCGGCAACATCACCTACACCGTCACGACGCACCCTCGCCACGGACGCATCGCCATCAACGACCTTGAGGTGGTCGCCTTCCGACACGAGGACCTACGGTTGGGTCGGGTGGTGTATCACATGACCGAGCTCAGCGAATCAAAGGACAGCTTTAAGTTGTCAGTGTCAGCGTCCTCCTCCCCCGGCGTGGTGTACAGGGACCTGACGGAGCAGGTGGTGAGCGTGACGGTGCGGCCGCTGGTCTTCCTGAGGGAGGAGGTGCGCGTGCCCAGCGGGGTGGCGGTCAAGCTGTCCAAGGCCATGATGGACGCTTCAGAGCTGGCCAGGGTCAGCCGGGCCGACCCCGTCTTCCACGTCCTCACTCCGCCCAAGCACGGCCGACTGGTGAAGGTAACTCCCTCGCTTTGGTCGGCCCTCAGTGTTGTCACCAAATACATTTGGGATTTGTTTTGACTTCATTGATACAGTCAGACACTCGAGCTGCCCAGCACAACAGCAGTCCCTCTAGACCAGTGGTTCTCTAACTATGGTAAGCATACCACTGGTGGTACACGATGCGCTATTTGGTGCATGTTTAACAATTATTCGCCGAAGGCGAAGTGAATAGTGGGGAATTCACGGAGCCTGAGGTTAATAATTGTTTTAGTATAAACTACACATGAACACTCCAAAAAATAAACAAGATTACACTTTTTGCCGGGATTTAATTGTTTTCGTTAGCGGTTAATTTGTTTTTATTAGCGTCGAGAGACGAAGACGACCGTCACGCACATGAAAACAATATCCCAAGTTTGAGATCTCAATCATGGAATATTGCCCAATATCCCATGATTGCGAACCAATCAAATTGCGACATCTTAGGAGGTTCACATGTAGCATATACTAAATAAACATATATATTAATGTATTTTTTAACATAATATATAAATACTTGTACTAATGAAAACTAAATCAACCATGAGAAGATTAAAATGGAGTTTAAAATAAGGTTTTGCCTTTCCTGTAATATTTTTGTTTCAATATCAGCCTTTTTCGTAGATGGGTTGTGGCGGGTGGAAAACATCCAAGATTACATTTACATTTAAATTTACATTTAGGGCATTTAGCAGACTCTTTCTTCCAACGTGACATACAATAAGTACATTTGTCATTAGAAGTGAAACAATACATCACTGTCGGTACAGTAAAGATGTTCATAGAACCAAGTGCAAGTACTAACCATTGCTACGCAAAGCCATTCCAAGTATACAGCAGTGATAGCTAGCTACTGCAGATGCTACACAATTAAGAACTGCAATTAAGTACTATGATTACAAGCTAAACTGTCGGCAAGATATAAGCGCTAGAATTATGAATGGTTAAAAAACAGGTGGCTAACAGGAGAGCAGACAGGAGGAAAATATTTCAGGCAGATTGTAAAATCAGTGAAAAGAGAACAGGTGGTACTTGATGATGTTCTTAGAAATTAATGTATGAAATCATTGCATCTCAAACGTAATCTTACAACCGAACACGCAGTACTGAAAGAAAAAAAGTTTATTTTTCCTAGGAAAACTTAATGGAGTCCAAAACCCACGATTCAATAGTCAGGAACAACATCGTCGTATCGCGCGGACAACAGTTCTGCGAATATTACTGTGACCAACTGGATGAGATACGTCCAGTTATCAACATGATAACTGAACTTTTAATATATTTGTATTTAGCCTAACATTTGTAAACAGGTTGTTGGTAAACAGTTGTTAGTCTAACAGTGTGTGGGGGGGGGGGGGGGGATGTGCCTCCTGCGTGAACTGTGCGTAGATGAATAGGGCCGGCCTACGCTACTGTATTTTGTTATATTTGATAACATCGTTCATAATGGTGGTACTTGGGAGACAAATATTTTATGAGATGGTTTACGGTATAAAAAATATGAGAACCACTGCTCTAGACAATCTTGTTCGAGAGAAAATTTCAAATATTCCTAAGGTAATCGCAATGGCTGTATTCATCTCTGATGTGCTTTAACATGTTTTCCAGTTCAACTTATGAACCCATACATCTCATATAACATAACACACCTGTGCCTTTGTCTCCACAACGATCCCAACGTATTCTGCCCTCTCACGTCCTGAAAACACAGGTGACCTATGACCTGGACCACACCTCGGAGGTCCTGACGACGTTCACCTTCCGGGACGTTGTACAGGGCCGCGTGGCCATCCAGGAGACGCTCAGCGACGACCTCCCTCTCCAAAACGGGTCGACTGGGATCCCCCCGCGAGGCCACGCCCCCGCCACGCCCCGCAACGACTCCTTCACCTTCCTTGTGCGGGCGGGCCAGGTGCAGCCGGCCGTTGGGGAGCTGCACTTCACCATCCTGCCCCACCACCACATGCATCACAGCGGCCCTAAGAAGGACCACGCGGGGGCAAACAAAACCACCTCCTTCAGGGAAGGCCGGGGGAGGGGCAGAGAAGGAGGAGCTACCACGACCCACACAAAGCCCAGTGTGCCCTCCGACACTCACATCCTGTCCCACAGAGCCCACAACCGGACGCTCCACAACAAGACCAGGGCCCACCACCACCACCACCGCGGGGCCAACCACACCCGGGCTGCAGGTGAAACGGGGAGGTCGGGGGGGGATGTGTTGAGGGATGGAGGTGCAGGCGGAAAGAAACACGCTCCACCCCCCGACAGCCACCCTCCGGTACAGAGGAGCCCCGGCCTGGCACGCGGTCCTCCTCCCAACCTCCATCCGGTGCAGATGGAGGTCCTCCCCCAGCCCGCCTCCGACCCCCTGCTGCTCATCCTTCCACTGCTGGCCTGCCTGCTGCTCATTGTCATCCTGGTGGTGCTGTGCCGCGTGTTCAGGCACCGCAGAGAGAAGCGGGCCCGAATCCGCCTCCTCCAGGAGCTGGCGGCTGTAGCGCTGCCCATGGACGGCAGCCCATACTTGGGCCGACCGGAGCGCAGCCCTGCCATGCCCTCGGTGGTGGTGACCCCCATGGTCCCCCGGAGCTGCCCCAGCTCCCCGGTGGTTGCCCAGTTCCCCAGGAGGAGGAGCCTGGCCCCTAGCATCATGCTGAGCGGCCGGCAGGAGACCAACATGGGGGCTAGTGGTGGTAGGATGGGAGATCTCGGAGGTCCTGGAGGTCACCCAAGTGGAGTTACCTCTGGTACCCCCAGCGTTGGGAGGGTGAGGGTCTGTCAGATACCCAGAAGCCCTGCACCCTCTGAAGTACAATCAGTACTGGGTATGACAACATAACTTAGAACTCAGTGGAATAAATACTTACGGCACAACAGTCGAATTACTGGAACATGTTCATGTATATTTAACTGAAGTGGAACTTGAATACATTTTTGGCAAGTACTCTTGGAGGTCATTCAGTTTTTCAAATTTTTTGCTAATGGAATTGTTTTTTGGTCAACTGTCAAAGCTAGAAAATAGATTGCAAATTGGGAATGGAATAGCATGTTTTATATCGCACATTGCAAAGCAGAATTACAAACATTTTCATACCAAAGCAAATGCATTCATTACTCATTATTTGTTAAACAGAGTATCACTTCACCATAATGCAATTTAATGCAATGACACCAGCACAGACTTCAATGTGTGCATCAAATGTTTAAAGTATGATTTGGTCTTTAAAGAGGTTTATAGTCCTCATGTGGTCGTGATAACGCCTATTGGGGTGAATCACCAAATCCTCCTCCTCTCAGCGAATATCTTCCTGGTTAGATCAGTAAATATGAGATCATATGTGATTGCCCCCAAGGGTGTGTTTCGGAGCACACAAGCAGCTAGAAGGGAATACATGGTATATTGACTGTTCTATCTCTATAATACAAACAGTTCCCATCCAATGAGGACATTGCATTTGAATAACTAATGCAGTTTTCCATTTTTAAGGGCATTATTAAAATGCATTCTGTGTGCTTTCCTTTGTTTTGATTGTTGACAGAATTTTAATGTTGATAGATGGCTCCTGGAGTGATTTCTAAAGGAGGAAACATTTGTACACGACCTGTCCTGTCTTGCCTTAATTTAAATACAGTGTAAAACCATGGATGTGATAGTACTGGTCAAATGATTTAAGTAACTTCAACACTGGTTATAGGGACTGCAATGTAGATACTAACTGCATTAGGATGGATATAGTGACAAATGCTGTGTGTTTCATCAAAAAAGCCTTCCACAGAATGAACAGCAAGTTGTTGATAGGTTTCAAGTACAACTTCCAGTCTCTACACTGTTACTTTCTACTCCCCCTTCATTCAGTTTTTATCATTTTGCCATTTATGTAATTGATCGGATATATAGAATCAAATTAGGTTCACAGTGAGCGTTTGTGATATTTCAATATGTTTGAGGAATGTAGATTTAACATGATTAACAACTCCGAATATATTTGATAATTCTACTATTTGGTTGTTGGATATTGATTTTCTGTATAAATTCTTATTGATTAATGTCTCAATTTTGAGACGTAGACTGTAACCCAGTTCATTTTTCTTTTTTTTAACTAAAATTTCATTCAGTAGCTTTTACAGATGATTTTTTTTAAATAAAGGACATCCAGTTAACGTAACTATATTTTCATTCTTCAAGCACATATATGTTATTACAGAGAGATGTGAATGATGGGTTAAATGATGGTTTATTAAATGGCTTAAATCAAGTGAAGGGATTTGAGCAGAGTCTAAATGGAGTAAACAATGTAAAAGTTAAACAAATAGCTAATGTGATCAAGTTTGAATACATTTGAGATAAAATAGAATATCTGAGCTGTTCTGTTGGCAATTTCCAGCTCAACTATAAACTTAAAACTGCCCAATCAACGTAAAACCCACCCTCAACGTATCTTGAATCCGAATAATCATATACTTCTGCAATGGCAGATACACGAATACACACCTAACACAACCTGATTATTAACTATGACATTATGTGGTACACAAGGAACCTCTCATCTATCTCTCACACACACCTCAAAAGGTCTGTGTAAAAAACACACTGACAGTCAATAAGATGTCATTAGTACACAACAAACAAAATAGGCATGTAAAAGACCAATGGTGAGCACAATAGACTCTTACGATCATTCTCATGATGGATCTTGTGAACCATCGTGAGAATAACATGAACGCGCGTTCACTGCACTCACAACGTTTGTAGGATTGTAAATGTCTACTGACACGGTGCTGAAATGGGCTCCGTACTGACGAGATGCAGGAATGTCGCGGGAAAATGGGGTTAAAAAGCGTTAAAATATCTCCCCATCAAGGCCAACAGCAGAGTAGCCTATGAAAAGAATAGACTGCAATAATTTGAATGCTAAAGATATTAAAACACAATTGATTAGGCCTAGGCCGACATAGGTATCGGTCCTAATCCTGAATGCACTGTGCGTACATTTTTTCACGGCATTTTCCCAAAAATAGCTTGTATGACAACTAGTTGCTGATTTCTGAAACATGCTTTGCACAGCAAAGAGAGCCGACTTTATCTGATTCCGCATAAGGTTTCATTGATTGGCGCGCACTCTCCTGTCTAGAATATTTGTAGACATTAAAAATGCAACGTTCCATTCATTCATTATCATTCAAACACAGAGGCTAGGCATTGACACACGGCTATTGCTGCCCCGTTTAGGAGAGCTTGGTCTAGATCCTGCCCATATTGTTGGGCAGGATGATGTAGGATATAGGTATTTTTACGCTGTTAAGCCAGTTCGGTCGCAGCTTGGCACGCCCGGCAATTTCGCCTTCTTATCTCAAGTTTCCTGTGTATCCTGTGATCGGTACATTTCGGCTGCGCATTTATTTTTGGAATTTTAAATTGCTGCAATAAATAATGTTATTGTTGACTTCTAACATGTCCTTATCTTTGCTATTTAAATATAACAGTAGTCTATGAGTAATATATCGGCAGTAACCACTGTTTTTTGTTACGAGATTGTGCCAGCTGGGCATTCCGTGGTATTTGATGTGTTTTACTAAAAAGCATTCCAATACACGGAATGTCTGCTGGTGACGCCACTGAGGCTATAGTAGGCTAACGATGCTATTTGCATCCTACGAGTAACCCTGGAGTCCTCGTTAGCTACGATGCTTTCGGGAAACGGTGTGAAAACTGTACGATGCTCGTAGGACACACTTCACCATCCACTTAGGCTAACGATGCTTTCGGGAAACGGGGCCCAGAGCTGTCGGTTCCACCGCACGGGTTATGCATTAGTTCAATAAACACAGGGTTGGTTAACACAGGGTTGTGTGCGTCCATGCCAAACCTATAAAGACGTGATGTATGGATCATGGAAACCCTGAGATGCTCCTGCGTAGCATAGATTTTGAGTTCATTCTATGCATGGAGATTACCACACCCATCTTCAATGAGACTGCCATCTCATCTTGTTCACTGCAGAAGAAAGACCTTGATTTGACAACATCATACACCATTGTGGAGGGAGTTATACAGAGAGTAAAATCAATGAGGAAGGATGAGGAGTTCAAGGTCTTTTTTTCAAAGGCAAAAGGGAACTCAGGCAGCAGGAATTGAGGTTCCAGATGAAATACCTGGACAAGCCAGACGCAGAAAGGTACCTCAAAAGTACAAAGACAGCACCCAATCTGCTACAGAGGACTACCGAGCCCAAGACTTGGAGGAGCACCACCGGGGAAAGATTTTCTTTAACTTTCTCGATATACTCTCCCAGGAGCTACACCGGAGGGGAAGGATGGCACACCAACTGGGTTAATTATTTCAGGCCTTCACTGCCTTACCATCCCAAGTCACTGAAAAGGCATGACAAATGACAGAGTTGCCCTAATCGGCACACAGAAATGTGTGCCGATTTCATGATGTGGAGGAAGAAAATGTTGTCACCGAACTCAAGGTATTGCATACATAATATGCTCTTCCCCCTGGCAATGTGAAAGCTGTGCTTAATACCTAAAAGACAATGATGTGGAATCAGTTTTCCCTTGTCTGACTTTGCTTCTACAAACATATGCTACAATCCCGGTACCAACTGCTTCAGTAGGCAAGGCAAGGCAAGGCAACTTTATTTATATAGCATTTTTCATACACAAGGCAGACTCAAAGTGCTTCACATATAAACATTGTCATACAATAAAATAAAATGATAGATAAGTAAAAGAAAACATATGCAAAGAAATGGGTAAAATAGAAAGTTAAAAAGGCATTTTAGTATTAAAATAAGGGAAAGTTAATAAAGCTTTTTAGAAAAAGCTTTTCAGAAAGTGCAATGTATATAAGATTTAGCAGAAAGCTAACGCAAACATAAAAGTCTTCAGTCTTGTTTTAAAGGTGCTCAGATTTGGGGCAAGTCTTAAATCCTCTGGGAGTTTATTCCAGCTATTTGTTGCATAGTAACTAAATCCTGCTTTCCCATGTTTCGTGTTTACTCTGGGGATAATTAACAGTAGAGCGATCGTTCTCTAAACTGAAGCTGATCAAAACCCAGCTCAGAAACCGATGTGGGGAAAGAAGGCTCTCGGATCTTCTGCTGCTATCAATTGAAAGGGATTTCCCGATTGATCATAACGAGGTCATTGACATCTACAAACACATGGCAAAAAGAAGAATTCTGCTATGACTCCACCACCCACCATCTCCTTCCCCTGACTACTAAGCACCAAAATCATAGCTTTCATTGACATTATCATGCCTGTGTGTGTTTGTGAAACAAATGTTAATAGTTCCCTCTGTGTTTTGCTGTGTTTTCAGAATAAATATTGTAAATGTTTTAAAGTTCCCTGTGTGGTTTTATGATAGAGGTGTGGTTATAATTTTCGAATCATAGCTTTTTGCACGCTGGTTGGGCCCCATGTTGTGCAGAATGTGCCCTTTTTATTTTTTCGCCCCTGCTAACAGTCTTAGTCGGCCACTGCACCTAACCCCTTTCTTCTAAAAAAATATGTGCTCCGATGGCTCCCAAGCGGTCAGCGGATCAAGTAAAAATGAAGTATTAAAAAAACATCATACAAATTGGTAAGCTTTTCCCACCATCGTATTGATATATTTTGTCAGGCCAGCATTTAAATTGTCATACCATATTTGTCGCACCTGCATTTAAATAAGCCCCTTTTTTTTAAGCCAATCGTAAAAAGGCAGACAGTCGGCAGACTGGATCTGGCCCTCAAATTGTCTTGACTCTGGTGGAGGAGCTGGCAATAGACATAAGTTCAGGGTGCCCTGGCATGGAAGGGGTATCTGGAGGTACCTCCTCAGAGAGTCAGGGGCCATGTGAGGGTCCCCAACTGGTTGAATGTGTTGTGGTCACAGCAGTTTGCTGTGTTTTTCCACCTCCTGGGTCTGCCACTCCTCCTGTCTGTCTCACTTCACACCTGGACCTATTCTGCAATCATGCTCACCTGGTCTTCATCTCCAATCAACTCCCCTTCATAAACCCTTGGATTCCCTGCTGTCGGTGCCAGATCGTACTACGCACTACTGTGGTAATGATACACGCCTGGCTCAAGTATTCGTGTTACCTCGCTCTCGCTCTCGCTCTCTCGTCTCTTGTAATTTTTGACCTCCACTCAACTCTGTTTTCCTCTGCCTGCAGTTATCCGGATCCTCCGCTCCAGTTCGCCTGCCTCGCTCCTTCCCCGGCAACCTCATCCAATACCTGCCTCCCCGCCTCGTTCAATAAACCCTTTTTCTTCAATCCAACTTCGTCTCCGTCTGCTCTTGGGTTCAGCATCGTTTAACCATAACAGAACGATCTGGCCAAGATGGACCCAGCGGACATTGACAGCATCCGCGGAGCTCTCGCCGCCCAAGGCGCTCTGGTTGCTGAGCACAGCAACGCCCTCCGGGACGCTATGGAAGCCTTTAAGAGTCTCGCCACCCGAGTCACACAGATGGGCGCACAATTGGACTTGCTGGTCCCCCTCGCCACTTCGCCTCCTCTGCCTGCGGCGCCTCCGCCTGCCCCCACTCTCTCGGCACACATGCCACGGGCTCGTGAGCTCTCATTCCTGCCCCTGAGCGCTACGCTGGGGACATGGGTACGTGCAGAGCTTTTCTGATCCAGTGCTCCTTGGTTTTCAGTCAGCAGCCCTCAGCTACCCCTGAAAGGGCTAAGATCGCTTTTGTTATAGGGTCACTTAAGGGCAATGCTTTAGCATGGGCTTCAGCTTTATGGGAAAGTGATTCCCCAGTTAATGAAGACTTTGACCTTTTTGTAGCTGAAATGAGGAAGGTTTTTGATCACCCAGTGGAGGGAGGGGACGTTGCCAAGCGGCTTATTTCCTTGCGTCAGGGCTCCCGTAGCGTAGCCGAGTTCTCCGTCGAGTTCAGGACCTATGCAGCCAGGTCGGGCTGGAACGACAAGTCTTTACGTGGGCTTTTTATTTCCAGTCTCTGTGAGTCAATTAAAGATGAGCTGGCTACCAGGCAGGAGGCCGACTCTCTCGACGAATTGATCTCCCTTTCCATTCGGCTGGATAATCGCCTACGTGAGCGGTGTAGGGAGAGGACAGGCAGTTCCGTGCCCCCGGCACTCGCTGCTTCACGTTTTCCACACTTCCCGAGAGCTGCTCTCTCTGCCCCCGTGACACGAGCTGTCACTGAAGAGGAGCCCATGCAGCTGGGGCGCACTCGTCTCTCCCAAGCGGAGCGGCTTCATCGGATTAGGACCGGAGTGTGTCTGTACTGTGTCTGTACTGTGCCCTGCCCGGGCATCTCATCTCCACCTGTCCGTCACTGCCAAAGGACCGGGCTCAGCAGTGAGACTCGGGGCCCTTCTGAGCCACGCCCCCTCCGTCCCCGTTCCTCTCTCTTCACGCTCGCTGCTGGATGCCACTCTTCTGTTCCTCGGTCGTCCCCTTCCAGTATCGGTCCTTGTGGATTCGGGAGCGGATGAGAACTTCATCGACGCCGGTTTCGCATCTCAGGTTGGCATCATTTTAGAACAGTTACCCTCTCCCCTAAATGCTAACGCCTTAGATGGCCGCCACCTGGCCCTTATTACTCATCGTACCAAGCCCCTTGAATTAATTGTTTCTGGTAATCACCATGAAACACTTCAGTTTCATGTCATCCGGTCTCCCCTTACTCCCCTGGTCCTGGGTCACCCCTGGCTCAAGCGGCACAACCCCCATTTCGACTGGTCTTTGGGCAAGGTGGTGAATTGGAGCACTTGCTGTCATTCCACCTGCCTTCAGTCTGCCCTGTCTCCAGCAGAGGGAGGTGTTTCCTCGCCCCATGTACCCCCCGACCTCTCCTTGGTTCCCCCGACCTATCATGACCTAGGAGAGGTGTTTAGCAAGTGCCGTGCGCTCACCCTGCCTCCTCATCGCCCCTATGACTGCCCCATTGATCTCCTCCCTGGCGCCCCTTTGCCCAGTAGTCGCCTGTATAACTTGTCCCGTCCTGAGAGGGAGGCCATGGAGAAGTACATCAAGGAGTCTCTTTCGGCCGGCATCATAAGACCCTCCTCTTCTCCTGTTGGTGTAGGTTTCTTTTTTGTCTCCAAGAAGGACAAGTCTCTTCGTCCATGCATCGACTTCAGGGGACTCAACAACATCACAATCAAGAACAAGTATGCCCTACCCCTCATCAGTTCCGCATTCGAGCCACTGCAGGGCGCTACAGTCTTCTCGAAATTGGACCTACGCAATGCCTACCACCTGGTGCGTATCCGTGAAGGGGATGAGTGGAAGACTGCTTTTAACACCCCCCTCGGCCACTTTGAATACCTTGTCATGCCCTTCGGTCTCACTAATGCCCCTGCCGTGTTCCAGAACCTTGTAAACGACGTCCTCCGGGACTTTCTCAACCGCTCAGTTTTTGTCTATATAGACGACATACTTATTTTTCTCGCAACCAGGAGGAGCACTGCCAGCATGTCCGACCAGTTCTTCAGCGGCTGTTGGAGAACAAACTATATGTGAAGGCCGAGAAGTGCGAGTTCAGTGTCACCTCTGTATCCTTCCTTGGGTTCATCATAGAGAGCGGACAAGTGAGGACCTGTCCTGAGAAGGTCAGTGCTGTGACAGACTGGCCCATTCCCAATTCTCGCAAGAAACTGCAGCAGTTTCTTGGGTTTGCAAATTTCTACCGGAGGTTCATCCGTAATTACAGCAGGGTTGCAGCCCCTCTCACTCGTCTCACCTCTCCTGCCCTCCCTTTTGCCTGGACACCTGGGGCGGAGACTGCCTTCTCTGACCTCAAAATACTTTTCTCGTCGGCCCCCATTCTCATCCAACCTGACCCCTCCAGGCAATTCATCGTGGAGGTCGATGCGTCTGACACGGGGGTGGGGGCGGTCCTGTCCCAGCGCTCTGCCTCTGACAAGAAGATTCACCCCTGCGCGTTTTCTCTCGCCGGCTTGTACCTGCAGAGCGCAACTATGATGTGGGTAACAGGGAGCTGCTGGCTGTGAAACTGGCATTGGAGGAATGGTGACATTGGCTTGAGGGGGCGGAACAACCGTTCGTGGTTTGGACCGACCACAAGAACCTGTCCTACATCCAGACAGCGAAGCGCCTTAATTCCCGCCAAGCCCGTTGGTCCCTGTTTTTTGGGCGCTTTAATTTCACCCTCACCTACCGTCCCGGTTCCCGTAACGTCAAACCTGACGCCCTCTCTCGTCAGTTCAACACTGAGAACGCACCGGCCCTCCCTGACACTATCCTCTCTTCCCGCTTCAAGATCGCTGCCGTCACCTGGGAGATCGAGTCCCTCATCCGGGAGGCCCAAGTCACTGAACCAGATCCGGGTAACGGTCCTCCTAACCGTCTCTTCGTCCCCAGTGCGGTTCGCTCCCAAGTCCTGGTGTGGGGCCACACATCGCGCTTTGCCTGTCATCCTGGTGTGGTCCGCACCCTGTCCCTCCTGAAGAGGAACTTTTGGTGGCCAACGATGGACGCTGACACCCGGGCGTTCGTGCTTGCTTGCACGGTTTGTGCTCGGGCCAAGTCTTCCCATCAAGCTCCTGCTGGTTTGTTACGTCCCCTTCCTGTTCCTGGTCGGCCCTGGTCCCACATCGGCCTTGACTTTGTGACTGGGCTTCCTCCTTCTAAGGGCCACACTGTTATACTAACTGTTGTTGACAGATTTTCAAAGGCAGTTCACTTCATTGCCCTTCCCAAGCTCCCAACTGCCACCGAGACTGCCCAGCTGCTTGTGCAGCATGTCGTCCGCCTCCACGGGATTCCCACTGACCTCGTCTCCGACCGTGGTCCCCAATTCATCTCCCAGGTTTGGAAGGCCTTCTGCCGAGCGCTTGGAGCCTCTGTCAGCCTGTCTTCAGGATACCAACCACAGACTAATGGGCAGGCTGAGAGAGCTAACCAGGACCTAGGAACCGCACTTCGTTGTGTGGCTGCGCGCAACCCCTCTGCGTGGAGCGATCATCTCTCCTGGATCGAGTATGCCCACAATTCCATGGCCTGTGCGGCCACCGGCATATCCCCATTCGAATGTTCCCTGGGGTACCAGCCACCCTTGTTTCCCGCCCAGGAGGATGACATCTCCGTCCCCTCGGTTCAACACCATCTCCGCCGTTGCCGCAAGATGTGGAAGGACGCACGCTCCGCTCTGCTGCGCTCCGCTGAGCAGAACCGGCGCATTTCCGACCGCCACCGGGCTCCTGCTCCTGCCTATCGGGTGGGTCAACAGGTGTGGTTGTCCTCCAAGGATCTCCCCTTACAGACTGGCTCCAAGAAGTTAACCCCTCGTTTTATTGGCCCTTTCCCTATTGTTTCGGTCATCAACCCCTCAGCTGTCACTCTCAAGCTGCCTCCAGTCATGCACGTTCACCCACCTTCCATGTCTCTCGCCTTAAGCCAGTCTCCGTCTGCCCCCTCTCCCCCCCGGCCGTTCCCCCGCCTCCTCCCCGTTTGATTGACGACCACCCTGCTTACACCGTCCGGCGGTTGCTGGACATTCGTCGTCGGGGCAGGGGGCATCAGTACCTCGTGGATTGGGAGGGTTATGGGCCAGAGGAAAGGAGCTGGATTTCGCGGGGTCTCATCCTCGACCCCTCCCTCATCCGTGACTTCCATCTGGCTCACCCAGAGAGGCCTAGGCCGCCTAGAGGCGTCCGTTGAGGGGAGGGTACTGTTGTGGGCACAGCAGTTTGCTGTGTTTTTCCACCTCCTGGGTCTGCCACCTCCTGTCTGTCTCACTTCACACCTGGACCTATTCTGCAATCATGCTCACCTGGTCTTCATCTCCAATCAACTCCCCTTCATAAACCCCTTGGATTCCCTGCTGTCGGTGCCAGATCGTACTACGCACTACTGTGGTAATGATACACGCCTGGCTCAAGTATTTGTGTTACCTCGCTCTCGCTCTCTCGTCTCTTGTAATTTTTGACCTCCACTCAACTCTGTTTTCCTCTGCCTGCAGTTATCCGGATCCTCCGCTCCAGTTCGCCTGCCTCGCTCCTTCCCCGGCAACCTCATCCAATACCTGCCTCCCCGCCTCGTTCAATAAACCCTTTTTCTTCAATCCAACTTCGTCTCCGTCTGCTCTTGGGTTCAGCATCGTTTAACCATAACAGAATGTATGTTTTTCTGTTTTTCTTGTATTTTAGATTTTGTTTGTCTTCAAAGTAACATATGCAAACCGTGTGCGTGCCACAGCGCAAATGTTCCAAATGTTTTTTTTTGGTAACTGGGTAGAAAACCTAAAAGTGACTGTAGTAATATAATATTATAATATAATATAATTCTTTATTTCAGACCCAGGAGGATCCATATCAACACAAACAAAATAACCAAATAACCAAACACAGAGTAAAAAAATACACAAATTCAAAATATTCAGTGCCGAGCATGCAGACATGATCGCCAATGGTTCCACAGTCTGGAAGAAAATCTAACCGAACTGCATAGAGGGTTGGCCAAAACTGCAATTAAGTTATTTTCGGACTCAGATGCCCTACACATAAATCCATACATCAGGCCATGTAACACAGCAGAGCAGGTAGGGACCCCAACACTTACAAACATTTGGCTTGCGCTGGAGCTTCTTGGAGCTCTCAGCAGTAGCCTCATGCTATCATTATAGGCCACTGTAAGCTTTCTAATGCTGTCTTGTTTATAACGACACCACAGGTGGGCAGTATACAGCGGCGTACAATACGCTCGAAAGAGTGAGATTTTAACAGGTACAGAGCACATACTAAACCTACGGAAGAGCATGTTTGCTTGTGCATACAACTTCGACGCTGCCTATAGATATCCTTGTCATCAGACAAGTCATTTGACATAATATTGCCCAAGTATGTAATTTCACTGCACACACTGAGTGCAGTGCCAGACAGATAGAAGTCAGGGAAGGTTGACTGTCTGTCTCCTCTGCTTCTGACAATCATGATCTTACTCTTTTTTGCGTTGTATTTTATGTCAAAATCATCACCATACTGTGTGCATACTCTCAGAAGCTGTTGTAGACCAGCACTATATGGACTAAAGATGACCAGATCATCTGCGTACATAAGGTGGTTAATGAGTGAGTCCCCAATCCTACAGCCTGTACCTGATGCATTTAAAATGAAAGACAAGTCATTCATATACATAAAAAAAGAAAAGGAGACAAAATTCCGCCCTGGCGAACACCATTGGTAACATGGAAGGGATCAGATGTTACACTCCCCCATCTCACCCTCATTGCCTGATGTGAGTACCAATAGACCAAGATTCTAATTAAAACACCAGGGACCCCACTTTTAGACAATTTTAAAAACAATTTCCCATGATTAACACGATCAAATGCTTTAGAAGCAATAAATCACATGAACATTGTGGAATTTTGCCTATTATATTTATCTAAAAATACATAAATCAGTACCATGCTTTCTTTTAAAACCAAATTGGTGGTCAGTAGACAGGACATACCTCTCAAGTCTACTCAGTAGAACTGTCTCCATTACTTTGGACATGACACTGGCCAGAGCTATTGGCCTGTAATTATCAGAGCTGTTTAGCTTCCCCACTTTATCTTTTATCACTGGTACTAGCACAACAGAGAGCATAGAATCTGGTAACACTCCATGAACAAAAAGCCCTGTGTAACATAGAGCCACAGAGCCATAGTAAATCACGGGAGGCTTATTGCACATTGAAGGAGTTTTATTTTGTTCCTGACGAACACAGTGTGCAGCTTAACTTAACAAGGCAAAAGTTAAGGTTAAGAAATTAACCAAGGTTTTCTGATATATGAGTGAGGTATCTCACAATGGGACACGCCCCTCGCGCTGTCCCCCAGAAGCAATTTTACACTACGCCAGTCGTGACTGGCCAACAGACGTGACGTCTGCTTGCAGAGGAGGGACTCCCTCCTACTACATAAGTCCCGTTGTCACGTCATCTCTTCTGTCTATAGGCAAACACTTCTTCCTCGCTCCGGGCAAGGTGGGTAGTCTGGTTAGATACCTCACTCATATATCAGAAAACCTTGGTTCATTTCTTAACCATAAGTTTTCTTTTAATATTCGCTTTTAATATCTCACTATGGGATATAGTAACTCCCGTGTTGCCAAAGAAGTACCAGTTCAAACCCATCAAACAGGCATGTTCACTGATCCAACGGTCAAGACTGTGTGAGACAGATTAGGCGCAGTAACATCCAACCTGTAGAATCTAGTGAAAGTGTGAGGCATCGCCCAGCTGGCAGCCGCACATATCTCTTCCTCTGAGACCCCCTGAAACAGTGCCCAGGATGGGATGTGGACATGCCGCGAGTCGAATTTGCGCGCAGGCCGATAGGGGGTTCAAAACCAACGCTATTATAAGCCATGGCTATAGCCTCCACGATCCAGTGTGACAAAAGCTGCTTCGAGAGAGGCTTCCCCAGGTGTGACGTAGCACATGTTACAAACATCTGCACCGATTTCCTGAATCCAGCCGTCCTATCAACATAGACGCGTAAAGCCTGCACCGTGCAGAGCGCATTCAGCTGCTCCTGCTCCTGGGAGGAGAAAGGAGGAGAATGGAAAGCCAACAGCTCAATAGGGCAGTATGATAACGCAGAGTCGAATACCTTGGGAACAAACGCAGGATTCGGCTTCAATAAAACCTTTGAGTTCCCCCGCAAAAACTGCATACATATCGGGCTAACCGACAGCGTATGGATGTCACCCGCATGTTTAGCCGAGGCCAACGCAAGCAACAAAGCCGTCTTAAACAAGAGCGTCTTAATCTCTACCTGTTGAAAGGGCTCAAACGGTGGGCGTGACAGTGCATCAAGCACCGTAGATAGATCCCACGGAGCAGCCAAGCTCCGCGACACCAGCCGAAGACGGCGTGCACCTTTCATAAACCGGCAAACGATAGGGTGCTGTCCTGCCGTTTTGTCCCCAAAACCTATGTGACAAGCCGATATAGCGGCCAAGTACACTTTGACAATGGAGAAAGCCTGGCCTTTATCCAGCAAGTCCTGTAGAAACGTCAGAATAACAGGCACAGGACTCTGGAAAGCTATTTCCCCAGCTTTCGCGCACCACTCCTCGAACGCACGCCATTTCCCGTCATATGCGTAATGCGTAGAGGAAGCCCTGGCGCCCTGGATAGTCGTAATGACATTCCATGGGAGTCCAGCTGCGTTAGGTTCATCCTTTCACTGGCCAGGCCCACAGAGCCATGCGCTCCGGATGAGGATGGAAGATTTCCCCATGCGCTTGCGTCAGGAGATCCCTGCGTAAAGGCAGAGGCCAAGGCTGGCTGCAAAGCAACTGGACTATTTCCGCCAACCAATATTTCCCCGGCCAACGGGGGGCTATAAGGATCAGCGCATGACCCTTCTCTCGCACTCCGGCGAGAGTATGAATGATCATTTCTAATGGGGGAAAAGCGTACTGGAGGACGCGCGGCCACTCGTATGCCAAAGCATCCAGCCCCATCGGGGCGCTCCGACCGGTTAGGGAATAGAACAGAGGGCACTGAGTGTTCTCCTCTGATGTAAAGAGATCGACCTCCACTCGACCGTATCTCTCCCATATCTGGTTCACGACCACGATGTGGAGTTTCCAGTCCTTGTAGCGAGGGTCGCCCCTGGACATTAAATCTGCTCCCCAGTTCTGCGCACCCGGCACGTGTGTTGCTCTCAGCGACAACAGGTGTGCGTTGCCCCACATGGTCAGTCTGTGTGCCAACGTGTGCATACGCTCCCCCTGACGGTTTATATACGCCACCACCGTGGTGTTGTCCGTCCTGACTAGAATATGTTGAGAATATGTTTCAGCGCCAGTGACACCGCCTGAAGTTCCAGGCAGTTTATGTGAACAAACTGCATATGTGAACTCCACGTGCCATTTATTGTTTTGCCCTCGTATACGGCTCCCCAGCCCGCCCGAGAGGCATCCGTCAAACGGACCTTCCTTGCCAGGATAGTTCCCATGGTAACACCTGTAGTTAAAAAGGACGCGCGTCCCCAAGGGCGCAGCGCCAAGACGCACGCCATGGAGATCAAAACTCGGCGATTGGCCATGGCACGTCGGGTTCAGTCTGAGTGATGCAATCCATCGCTGAACCGGCCTCATATGTAGGCGGCCAAGTGGGACTACTACCAGCGCCGACGCAATCAGACCCAATAGTCTGAGGCACGTTCTGAACTTCAACATCTTCCCCCTGTGAA
This sequence comes from Gadus chalcogrammus, assembly GCF_026213295.1. Lineage (NCBI taxonomy): Eukaryota > Metazoa > Chordata > Actinopteri > Gadiformes > Gadidae > Gadus > Gadus chalcogrammus. The sequence goes on along the minus strand of NC_079430.1, from coordinate 1,441,079 downwards.
AAAGTGCCAGACAAGCCTGAAAGGCTTCCACTCACTCGGATAGACGTGCTTTGAACGTTACTGAATCGAGGCACAAGCCTATGAACATTATGCTTTGAGTAGGGACCAAAACATTTTTTCAAGTTTATTGTGAAACCCAGGGACATCCTCATCCTCATCGTCATCCGCTTATCCGGGGTCGGGTCGCGGGGGGAGCAGCTCAAGCAGGGGGCCCCAGACTTCCCTTTCCCGGGCCACATTGACCAGCTCTGACGGGGGGATCCCGAGGCGTTCCCAGGCCAGTGTTGAGATATAATCTCTCCACCTAGTCCTGGGTCTTCCCCGAGGTCTCCTCCCCACTGGACGTGCCTGAAACACCTACCAAGGAAGGCGCCCAGTGGGCATCCTTACCAGATGCCCGAACCACCTCAGCTGACTCCTTTCTAAGTAAAGGAGCAGCGGCTCTAATCCGAGTTCCTCACGGATGGCTGAGCTTCTCACCCTATCCCTAAGGGAGACGCCAGCCACCCTTCTGAGAAAACTCATCTCGGCCGCTTGTACCCGCAATCTCGTCCTTTCGGTCATCACCCAGCCCTCATGACCATAGGTGAGGATAGGAACGAAGATCGACCGGTAGATCGAGAGCTTTGCCTTGCGGCTCAGCTCTCTTTTCGTTACAACGGTGCGGTAAAGCGAACGCAATACCGCCCCCGCTGCTCCGATTCTCCGGCCAATCTCACGCTCCATAGTACCCTCACTCGCGAACAAGACCCCGAGGTACTTGAACTCCTTCACTTGGGCTAAGGACTCATTTCCTACCCGGAGTAAGCAATCCACCGGTTTCCTGCTAAGAGTCATGGCCTCAGATTTAGCGGTGCTGATCCTCATCCCAGCCGCTTCACACTCGGCCGCCAGCCGATCCAGTGAGTGCTGAAGGTCACAGGCCGATGATCCAATGAGGACCACATCATCTGCAAAAAGCAGTGACGAGATCCTCAGACCACCGAACTGCAACCCCTCCCCACCACGACTACGCCTCGATATCCTGTCCATGTATATCACAAACAGGATTGGTGACAAGGCGCAGCCCTGGCGGAGACCAGCACCCACTGAGAACGAAACTGACTGGCTGCCGAGAACACGAACACAGCTCTCGCTTTGGGAGTACAAAGATTGGATGGCCCTGAGGATAGACCCAGGGACATTAGGTGCGATAATAGCACGCTGGTTTGCGCCTGAGGGTGCACACAGTCACCTGGGGTGACTGTGTGGCTAGATCCAGTCGTCTATGTACGTTGCTAAACGCATTCCCTTCAACCTGAGGGGCGCAATAGCAGCCTCCGTGCATTTCACAAACACCCGTGGACTTAACGAAAGGCCGAACGGGAGAACCAAATACTCATACGTTACGCCCTGGAAGGCGAACCTGAGATATTTCCTGTGAGGGGGATAAATGGGGATATGGAAATAAGCGTCCGTCAGATCTATGCTTGTGAACCAGCCTCCCGGGCGCACGAAGCGTATGAGAGCATCGTGTGTCAGCATCCTGAAACTGTACTGTCTCATGTATCTGTTCAGAGCGTCTAAATCTAATATCGGCCGGAGGTCCCCTCCTTTCTTCGGGACTAGAAAGTACCTAGAGTAAAAGCTGCTTTGGTTTTTCTCCGGTGGCACTATCTGAATTGCCCTTTTGTTTTTTAGAGAGGTGATTTCCACCTGTAAAATATGAGCATTCTCTCCACGGGCTTGTTGAAATGAGGAGGAGTGGACGCAAATTGGAGCCTGTAGCCGGCGGCCAGTCACGACTGGCTCCTCCTGAAATGAGGAGGAGTGGACGCAAATTGGAGCCTGTAGCCGGCGGTTACAGTCTTTATAACCCAATGTGACGCACCACATGCACGCCACTGTTCAGCCCGGCCAGACAGCAGCCCCAGCTTCACTTGTTCCGCTGTCGTGCCGGGCCAAACGGGCATGGTGGGCTGCGCACCGGCGCTCATGCCCACCAGGCACCGTTCCACCAGGCGGAGGAACGCGGAGCTGGGCGAACACCTGGGGGTGCGTTGGCGGGGAGAGGTGCTCTTCTGGGAAGACACAGTCGCAGCGCCTCACCCTCCCTCTTTTTCTCCTCCCAGCGTTTTAGCATGACGCCGTACGCCGGGCCAAACAGGCCTTTCGGGTCCACAGGCACGTCGAGGAGTTGGGTTTTTTCCCTCAGAGAGAGACTGGACAGGTTCAGCCACCTCGCTCTCTCCTGCGCGACCATCAGCGCCATGGCCCTTCCGGACGCTTGGACAGCGCTCCTGTGAAGGCGTAGGCGCAGGTCCGTCACAACGCACAGTTCATCCCACAGGGCTGGGGTGGGTGACGATGACATGTCGACCTCCAGCTCCGCCTGGTAGGCCAGCAGCAGTGACGATGCATTGAGCGCCCTCACCGTCGTGGCCATCGCCTTGTAGCCCTTCTCGGTCATTGACGACTGGAAGGAGTCGACTCTGGACGGCAGTGTAGGGATTGCCGGTTTTATGAGAAAACCGCGCGCAATGCTCGCAGGTGGCTGGGAATGCAAGGGCAGCCTTGGCATGTTCCAGCCCCAAGGCAGCGAATGCAAGTGGTGTGGCTATCCGCTCCCGACATCTTGTTCTGCATGGTCTCCGCTTTCCGCTTATGACCAGCCGCTGTTTGGTGACAGGTCAGCTTGGACACGTGGATTGCTGCTAGTGTGGGTACTAGCAGCTAGTATGGGTACTAGCAGCTACTGTTTGGTGACAGTCTAACTTTTGCCTCACAGATGTCAGATGTAGCGATATAGGCTAGCGTTCGGTGACCGAGGGGTTAGCTCGCTCTGGGAACAGTATGCTAGGCCGTCTACAACTTTCGTCCGAGAGGTGCTTCTAGGAGCGAGAAGAGGTTAAAGACTGAAGAGATGACGTGACGACGGGACTTATGTAGTAGGAGGGAGTCCCTCCTCTGCAGGCAGACGTCACGTCTGTTGGCCAGTACGACTGGCATAGTGTAAAATTGCTTCTGGGGGACAGCGCGAGGGGCGTGTCCCGTAGTGAGATACCGAGAGAATATTGAAAGAAAACTGGGGCACATCACTGACTGAACTTGTTCTGTGCTTAACTATTGGTTAACTCAACCGTAACAAAAGAGAGTTGCTGCCACCTAGTGGACCAGCGGATAAACATGTTTTAATTACTCTGCCCAGTTACCACATCCCTCCCTCCTTAAGCAGTTCTAGCCCAAAAAAAAAAATATATATATATTTAGGAAATAAAATCCTCATGGCCAAAATTCAGTTCAAAAACAACCTGGAGCACAAGTTTAGCAGCATGAACACTAAAGAAGCCTTTCAGATGGTCAACACACTCACCGGTTACAAACCCACTCACAGCAAAACAAAATTACACACCACAGCTCTCCCCACTGAACTGAACACATTTTTCAACCGGTTTGACTCACAGGATTTTACAAATGACTGCATGCAAGCACTGCAGGCTCTCCCCCCAATAGACCCCAATGAGCCTGCTCCCTTCACAGTGGAGGAAGTTCGCCACCAGCTCAGCCGGTGCAACCCATCCAAGGCCCCAGGACCCAACGGCATCCCAGCAAGGGTGCTGAAGACCTGTGCCACAGAACTGGCTCCAATCGCCCACTCCCTCTTCTGCCAATCATACCTAACAGCCACAATACCCCTCCTCTGGAAAAGTGCAACCTTAATCCCGGTACCCAAAAAACCACGACCCACCGAACCAAGTCACTACCGCCCCATCGCCCTCACACCCATAATCATGAAATGTTTCGAAAAACTGCTGCTCAGGACCATCCTTCCATCCGTCAAACCTCATCTAGATCCCCTTCAATTGCATACAGGGAAAAAAGGGGCACAGAGGACGCTGTCGCCTGCCTGCTGCATCTTGTCCTCCAGCACCTGGACTCCTCAGGCAATTTCGCCAAAATTCTATTCGTGGACTTCAGCTCCGCCTTCAACACCATCCAGAGACACCTGCTCATCCAGAAGCTTCACCACCTCAACACTCCACCCATCCTGATCCATCTCCTGCACAACTTCCTCAGTGACAGACGGCAAGCTGTTCGGGTAGGCACAACCACATCACCCACACTCACCTCCAACACCGGAGCCCCTCAGGGCTGTTTGCTTAGCCCTTTCCTCTACACCCTGTACAGCAATGACTGCACCAGCCCCTCCCACACCACCATCTTCCTCAAATACTCTGATGACACTGCCATCCTCGCCCTCCTATCAGACAATAACTCTGTATCAGATTACCACAACACTGTCACCCACTTCTCCCAATGGTGCACACATAACTTCCTCCATCTCAATGTAGCCAAAACAAAAGAAATAACAATAGGTAACCCATCTCCCCAGCCCCCCCCTATCATCAACAATGACACAGTAGAAAAAGTTGACAGCTTTAAATACCTTGGACTCACTCTGGACAATAAACTCACTTTCGACCAGCACACAACGGACATTCAAAAAAGGAGCCACCAAAGACTGTATGCCATCCGCAAACTCAAAGAACTCTATGTTGCCCCCCATCTCCTCCTTCTGTTATATCAAAGTATTGTCCAACCCATTCTGCTCTACTGTTCCACCTGCTTCTTTAACATGCTCACTGTCAAAAACCGGGTCAAACTTACACGTGTCACAAATATAGCTGCCAAATTAAATGGTCTCCCCACACCCACACTGTCAGAGCTCAATATAAAGGCCATCTCACGCATTGCATCCACAATAGCACTGGACAACACTCACCCTCTCAACTGCCACTTCACTGTCATGCCCTCTGGACGCAGGTATAGGTCCCTGTTGTGCAGGAGGGCTCGCTACGGCAAAAGCCTGGTGCCTGCAGCCATAACAGCACTCAATAAAAGGCCAGGATAAATCACCCCCAGTCCTACTCTGTGTAGATGTTTATGTAGATCAGTGTAGATGTTTATTTGTTCCTGTCTATTGTCTGTCGGCGTGCGGCCTAAATATGTAATGTACTGTGATGTGAAGAAAAATTTCCCCTTGGGGACAATAAAGTCTAAAGTCAAAGTCAAAGTCAGGAACATTCTAACAAATAATACAAATTATTTTCTTGTTTGATTAGGTGTCCATATTAAGACCCCCTTATCAATGAGTCTCTTTCTCTTAGTTCAACTGGAAGTCCTTAAGAAACTGGGCAACTTAGTTTCCCTTTTGGCCAGTCTCTTCACTGGAGTTTGGTTTGCCACAGCTCTTTGGTCTGAACTTCCTACAGCTTCTGTTGCTGCTGGCTCTTCCAACTGGTCACCACTGAGCACAACCTCCTCAGCATCCAGCCATGCTTCATCTCTTTTGTTGGTCTGAGTTGAAACAGTCTGTTGTTTAATCATTGCCTATTTCTGGTCTCTGGTGGTGAGCATGAATCTGATCCACATGTCTCCTCACTATCCTCTCGTCACCCAGCATCACCTTGTATGACATTGGTCCCGTCACTGACTCAATGATTCCTGGAATCCATTTGGGTCCAAAACTTTCTGGATCAGCACTGAATCTCCTGTTTTAAACCAGCATTCTTTAGTTTTTGTCGTGATTTTTTTTTGTCTTTCTTTTTTTCTGCACTCTATTGTTTAGGTCTGGATGGATTGATTCCAGAGTGCAACGTAGCTTCCTCCCGAGAAGCAGCTCTGCTGGTGAAAGGCCTGTTGTAGTGTGAGGGGTCACTCTGTAGCTGAATAACACTGTGGCCACTTTAGCTGTCAGCGTGCCTTCTGGACATTTTTTCATCATTCTCTTAAATGTTTGTACCCCTCTCTCTGCTAACCCGTTACTGGAGGCATGGTAGGGTGCAGAGGTCACATGACGGATTCCATTTTTACTTAGAAACACATTGATCCCTGTGCTGATGAAACAGTGCCATTTTCAGGCACCACCAACTCAGGCAGTCCATGGTTACTGAAACTGGTACACAGGCACTCAATTGTGTTGGCTGAAGTGGCAGAGTTCACTGGATACACATCCATCCATTTTTGAATGTGCATCTATGACTACAATTTTTTTTTTCCCATGAACGGTCCGGCATAATCCACGTGAATACTACTCCAGGGCTTGTCAGGTCAATCCCAGGGGTGTAACGGAGCTGGTGCCGGGACGTTGCGATGCTCCTGACATGTTTTACAGGCCTTTACCGTATCCTCCACCTCTTTGTCAAGCTTCGGCCACCATACGTTACTCCTAGCCAATGCTTTCATCCTTGAGACTCCCGGGTGGCATTGATGAAGTTGTCTCATGACACATCCTTGGCCTGGTTTTGGCACAACCACTCTCGACCCCCACATCACACAGCCATTTGATTACTAAGTTCAAGTTTCCTCATCTCATAAGGGGCAAACCTCTCCCCTTTTTCTTTTGTTGACCAGCCGTTGTGAACCATTTCTCGCACTCTCGACAGTACTGGATCTTTGTCTGTCCATGCTTTCACTTGATCAACTGTCACAAGTGTGATGTCAGAGCTCTCCAGCATGAGAACCCTCTCCTCCGACGTCTCCACTTTAGGTGTATCTGGCAAAGGAAGGCGGCTGAGAGCGTCTGCATTGCTGTGATGTTTTCCTTCTTTATACACTATTGTGTACTCGTAGGCTCTCAGTGTTACAGCCCACCTTTGGATCCTGGGCGAGGCCATTTGTGGTACTGCTTTCATCTCATTGAAAAGTGACAACAAGGGCTTGTGGTCTGTCACTTAGTGAATTTCCATCTATAAGTGTACTTGTGGATGCGTTGTATTCCAAACATCACTGCAAGCCATTCCTTATCCAGTTGTGAGTAGTTTTTCTCTGCTGTGTTTAGTGTTTGTGAGGTAAAACCTATGGGTCTTTCAGTTCCATCTGGCATGTGTTGTGACAGTACGGCACCTACCCCGTATGGTGACACGTCACATGACAGCACAATGTCCTTCTCTGGATCGTAATGCACGAGCACCTGAGTTGACTGCATGAGTTCTTTCGATTTTTCAAAGGCTGCTTGTTGTGCATCTCCTCTTCCTCTTGAGCCTTAGACCGGCCTCCTGTAGCCGTTTCAGCACCATGGTCAGAGTCTGCAGGTGCTCTTTGGCGTCTTTCCCATCAGGAGGATGTCATCCAGGAAGATGGCCAAACGAGGGATGCCCTGCAGCAGTCCCTTCATGATACGTTCAAAAATAGCCGGATGTTACGGGCCCACATCAAACGTGTGAGCAGTTAACATAATAACGAAAAACGAAACTAATTTGGGGAAAGAATAGTGTTCTGTTTATTTTCCCAAAATAGCCAAAACTTGTTTAACAGAAAAAATGCGAGACGGTTGCCACTAAAACAGAAGAAAAAACGCAACCGCTCCTAGATCAAAGATCAACAACGATCACAATTAATACAGACCAGTTTAACAAAACGACTTCTAATTTAACCAAAACAAAAAGCGTGCGACCGGCCAGCGTCTGCCATGTCGAGGCAGAGAGAGAGAGAGCCATCTTGAAGTAGGCCGGCTTTTATGCTTGGGAGGGCCGGCCTTTCACCAATCAGTGCTTCCGAAGGTAACGCCCAGTCTCCTCCTACTATGGGACATGGAGGCAGAGCAGCACAACCAAGCATAATACACAATATTATGTTCACCCGTAACACCCCACCCTTAAAGAAATAAATTGGGGGTAGAATTTTTCAAGTTTTTTCCAAAAAAAAAAACACATGTTACAAGTAATATTTACATAAGTGGATGAATGAGGAAAGAAAAAAAAGAAAATCCAATTTATTTACACATTTTTCAATAGGCCTACAAGACCTATGCGCGTGAAAGTGCATCTGCCACGACATTCTCGCGTCCACGGACGTGTTTGATGTTAACATTGAACGCTTGCAATATTAAGCACCAGCGCATTAACCGTTGGTTGTGATTGCGCATCCGGTCCAGGAAAGTTAGCGGGTTGTGATCTGTATAAACAGTCACCGGATGCGCCGCACCACCAACGTAAACCTCAAAGTGCTGAAGCGCCAACACCAGGGCAAGGGCCTCTTTCTCTATCGTGGAGTAGGTGCGTTGATGGCAGTTCAACTTTCGAGAAAAAAAACAAACAGGATGTTCCAGACCGTCCTTACCACCCTGCATAAGTACTGCCCCGACTCCTACATCGCTTGCATCGACCGCGAGAACAAAAGGGACAGTAAAGTTAGGCGCGGCGAGCACCGGAGCCATTGTGAGCAACGCTTTTATTTGGTTAAAGGCGACCCGACTCTCCTCGGTCCATACAAAAGACCGCTTGGTGCTGAGGAGGTCAGTCAGAGGGGCGGCTACCACAGAGAAATTTTTACAAAAGGACCTGTAATAGCCGACCATACCTAGGAAGCGTCTAAGTTCCAGACGAGTTGTGGGGGCAGGATATTTAAGAATGGCCTCAACCTTAGAGTGCACAGGGCGCACTTCGCCGCCACCAACCACTTTGCCCAAGTACACAACCTTGGCTTGACCAAACTCGCATTTTGCCAGATTTATTGTCAGATTCGCAGCGGACAATTTCTCAAACACGTCTTTCAGATGGATAACGTGAGAACACCAGGTGGCGCTAAACACTACCAAGTCGTCGAGGTACGCCTCACAGTTGGACAATCCAGCAAGAACGTGGTTGACCAACCGCTGAAACGTAGCTGGTGCATTTCTAAGACCAAACGCCATGACAGTGTATTGCAAAAAACTGTCTAGTGTAACAAATGCGGATATTTCTTTAGCGCGCTCCGTCAGAGGAATTTGCCAATAACCTTTTAGAAGGTCAATCTTACTCACGTAAACAGCCGAGCCAAGGCGATCTATGCAATCGTCCATGCGTGGTAACGGGAAACTATCGGGCTTGGTCACAGCGTTGACTTTTCGAAAGTCCGTGCAGAACCTCGAAGTGCCGTCTGGTTTTGGCACGAGAAGGCAAGGCGAACTCCACGGGCTGAAACTCGGCTCAGCAATATCATGGTCTACCATGAACTTAACTTATTTTTGAAGCTGGAGGCGTTTTAGTGGGTTGGCGCGGTACGGGTGTTGCTTAATTGGCCTGCTTTCCCCAACATCAATGTCGTGAGCAATGAGTGTGGTACGACCTGGAACATCCGAAAACAAATTAATGTTAGAAGAAAAAAGAGAAATTAAATCATCACGTTCTGAATTCGGTAAATGTGAAAAGAAATTATCCAGATCCTCGAGGATTTCAGAGTTCCTCAACCTTCCCACGACCACCTCAGCGGCAGGATAACGAACCCCCTCGTCGTCAAGCGGAGGAGCAGCAGGTTCACGCTGCGGGGTTGTTGAAGTAGAGGCGGCAGGCCGACAAGGGGCCGGATAGAGCGGTGGCAACTTCAGCACCTGCCGTGCTGGACAGCGCCTCTGCTGGATCGATCGCACGCCTCACTACGGCGGGCGAGCTTTTAATGCAGGCGGGAGGTGTAATGTCAGAGTGATCCCGCTCACAGTAGCGTTTAAGCATATTAATGTGACACAAACGAGATCGCTTTCTCCGGTCAGGGGTAGCTATGACGTAGTTAACATCTCCAACACGTCTTTCTATGAGATAGGGACCGGTATAGCGTGGTTGAAGCGCGGAGCCGAGAATTGGAAGAAACACCATCACTTTATCACCAGGTTTAAATACCCGGCGGACAGCCTTTTGGTCGTAACGCTGTTTCATTCGTTTCTGAGTAACGCCAAGGTTTTCTTTAGCCAGCTCGCAAGCTCGACGGAGCCTTAAACGAATTTTAGTCACATAGTCAGACAGACTGTGGGGAGGAGATGATGTATTTTCGGTCAACATGGAGTCACTGAGCATTTTTAACGGGCCGCGTACCGTATGCCCGAAGACAAGCTCGGAGGGACTAAACCCCAAGGACTCCTGCACTACTTCACGCACAGCGAACAAGGCAAACGGAATACCTTGTCCCAGTCACGCTCAAACTCGAGACAAAATGCGCGAAGCATTGATTTTAACGTTTGGTGAAAACGCTCGAGTGCGCCTTGTGTCTGCGGATGATAACAGCTGGACGTTGTGTGTTTAACGCCTAGCTGTCCCATAGCCTGTTTAAACGCGTTGGACATAAAATTAGTGCCCTCATCTGTCTGCACTATTTTAGGGAGGCCAAAAAGGGAGAAAAACCCCACGAGAACCGTAATGACAGCAGCCGCTGTGATTCTTCGCAGCGGTATAGCCTCTGGAAAACGTGTCAGCGTGCACATAATTGTAAGCAAATACTCCTTTCCGGACTTAGTCCGCGGCAACGGACCCACACAGTCGAGGATGACTCGTTCAAACGGTTCCGACGCGACGGGTATCGGCTGCAGCGGAGCTGGAGGAATCAACTGATTAGGCTTTCCCGTAACCTGGCATACGTGACATGTTTTGCAGTGTCTCGCAACGTCGCTCTTGAGACCGGGCCAAAAGAAATGGCGCAAAATGCGATCGGATGTTTTATTGATACCTAAATGACCTGCGAAATGGTGATCATGAGCAAGGCGTAAGATTTCATCTTGATACGGCATCGGGATGACAATCTGATTCAGCACACGCCACTCATCCGCAGCCGAAGCCACAAGCGGCCTCCATTTGCGCAACAAGACCCCCTCACGAATAAAATAACCCTGAGGCACAGATTCAATGTCTTTCTCCGAGACAGCCTCCGCCAATAGAGTAGAGAGAGAGGGAAAAGCCTGGCGGCTGCTTCATTGTCCACGTATATTTTCGCTGGGGGGCCTCTGAATCTCCCTAGTTCGTCTTTGAAAACCTCCACAAACTCCCCTAATACCTCCGCCAAAGTCTCGTATTTAACCTGGAGTATCTGTGGCTCTGGTATAGACTGTGCCTTCTCTGGGGTCTCCGACCGAACATGGTGGATCTGGGGTTCTGGTCTCCACTGTAAACCTAACCTCCTAATCCAGTACTTGCCTACTAGACTAGGGCCTTAATCTGCCACCACTATCAATGGTAAGTTCTCTACTAGCTGTTTATGCTGTACTTTAACCACTGCTGCTCCCACAACATTTACTTTATGTCCTGTTATATTTTTTTAGCCTCACTCTACATGAGTGTAGCACTGGCACCTCCTTCCCCCATAAGGTTTTGTACACAGAGTGGTTCACTACTGTTACCCCACACCCGAGTCCATTTCAAATTGCTGTTTATCCCCATTAACAGTCAATGTCTGTATAAATGGCTCCTCTGCTGGTATGTCTAGTTCATCTAGTTTGTACAGTGTGAACATGACTTAATCTTCGTCTATGTCGCCCTCTCCCTGGCTGACATAATGTGTTCCCTGAGTTTTCCAATACTTCCCAGTTGGTACTCCACCCGCTCTAGCCTTTGAAGTGCTAAACGAGCCACCTGACCTACACACTTTTGAATGTGGCCCATTTTACCACACTTATGACAGGTTTCCTTAAAGGCACCCAGTGCAACTTTCGAGGCTTAAAAATAAACATTCAATTTCTAGTCTTTTTTACACGTAGTAAGTTTCAATAACTCCATACCATTACATACCGACATTCAAGCAGCAAAGATGAGACGTCGTTGTGTGGTGAGAACTGATAGAAAATCGATAACAACAACAATGCCGCCATTTTCTTTATTTTTTGTAACCTACAATAAATAAAGCAGGCTTCCAGTCAATGGAAAAATGGCTTCTCCCCACCGGCGATTGTTGTTGTTTACGATTTTCTATCAGTTCTCACCACACAGCGACGTCTCATCTTTGCTCCTTGAATGTCGATATTTAATGGTATGGAGTTATTGAAACTTACTACGTGTAAAAAAGACTAGAAATTGAATGTTTATTTTTCATTGAATGTTTACATAAAGTTGCACTGGGTGCCTTTAATAAACCTACAGTGCCCAGCCCTGTGCTGCTCACCTCCACACCTGTAACAAGCGTTATACTGGTGCTGCTGCTTAGTGGGGAACTGCTTTGTATACATTTTGTGCACTGCTTGAGGTGCCCTCATGTGTGAGGGTGTAGACTCCAGAGACTGTAACTCCTTTACATCTTTGCTGGCTGTCTCAATGGCTTGTGCCAGCTTCAGTGCTTTCTTAAAGCTCAAATCGGGCTCTGAAAACAGTCGGCACTGAATGCGGTCATCTCCGATCCCACAAACCAGTGTGTCGCGTAGCATCTCCGACAACTTGTCTCCATAGATGCAATCCAGTGCTAACTTCCTAAGCACAGCGATATATTCCATTACTGTTTCCTCAAGCTTCCTATGTCTGGAATAAAATTTGAACCACTGCCCAATCTCGCTGGGTTTGGGGTTGAAATGTCCTTTAAAATATTGACCAGTTCAGCAAACGTCTTGTCTCCAGGCTTGGCGGGACTTACAAGGTTCCTCACGAGGCTGTACGTCTGACTTCCAACTGAACTGAGCAATATAGCTTTCTGCCGACTTGCATCTGTGATTTCATTAGCTTAAGAAAAATGCTGAAGAACCTCACAATATTCTTCCCACGTCTGCGTCTCACTGTCGAACGGAGCGGTGCTCCCTACCAAGGCCGCCGTCATGATTATATCCGGGTAACGTCCGATTCGGATTCGGATTCGCTAATGCTAACGCAGCAACTTTACAGAGTCTTACTGTTTGCTTGCATCCCCACGAGGCATCGGCTTTAGTTTATCCTCATCGCCATTTATGTAGTAACTCACGGGAGGCTTCTTATTGCACATTGAAGGAGCTTCAATGGCGAGGTGCACACAGCCTTTAGTCGTGTTCTGTAAATATTCACACGTGAGTCCTGGAGCTCTATATCTAAATAATATCATATAGCCTACATAGATATCTATATCAAAAAAGCTGTGTGAGCCGATATTATGAATCTCAAACGACTGCGTTCGGTTCTCCGACGTTCCTAGTTCTTCCACATCCACTTCAATGTGAAGTAGACTGAACCGCGACAAGGAGGAGAAAGGGATTGTTGCCGGGCAGCGCTTAGGCACCTCCGCCTCCTGCAGCGCCGAGGTGGTGGTCCCCAGGCAGTGGGAAGCGGTGCTCAAGCGGGAGACATTCGCCGCCAACAATCTCTTTCTCTTCCATGTCGTGGTTTCATGTTCTTGAGGGAGTCAAAGCCAAAGTTCCTTTCCCCCAATTCATTCTCAACCATGGCTGAGATAACCCCCACTACGAGTCTCGTTGTAGAAATACCAGAGACGAGAGTCTGACGTGTTATGCGCCATAACACCATAAGCAGAATGGTTATCCAAATAATAAGGAAGTGTACAACACTTGCGTTAAAGTCCTGGAGCTCTATATCTAAATAATCATATAATGCATAGATATCTAAATCATATAATACATATTATCAGGGCCAAAAGCTGTGTGCGCCTCCAGACGATATTATGAATCACAGACGACTTCGTCGGGTTCTGCGACGTCTCTGGTCTTCCACTTTCACGACTGAACCGCACGCTGCCTGCTGCCGGCTGCCCGCTGCCATGCGGTGGTGCTTCGAGGCAACCGGCGGCATGTCGCAGTTCATGTACTAGGGAGTCAAAGCCAAAGTTCCTTACCCCAATAACCATGGCTGAGATAACCCCCACTACAGTCTCGTTGTGGAAATACAAGAGACGTCAAAGAACCGACAAGAAACACTTGCGTTACAGTGTGTGTATTCACACACACACATGTGGCGCTCGCACGGTCATGTCTCATTGGCGGGCCAAGTCTCTGGGCGGGCCAGGCAGAGTAAGGGGAGGAGCTTAGAAAGAAACCACATTCCAAATCAGCGCGCTTGAGCCTCCATTTTTTTCAAAGGCGAGCACCTAGTGCTCGTTTCACACCGAACGCAAGTTTTAGCCACTGGGGGACCATAGGCAGTGTTAAGTGTAGTACTACTGTACGCCCTTACTCATCGTCCATTAGAGGGCAGTGTTGACTTTACCTCTGTGTTACCTGACACTTCGTGTTCCGGTGTCTGAGTTGTTACATGTGACGATGTCGAGGAGAGTGGCAGTTCAGTGGCGTTACTCCCGCCTGTCGATACAATAAATATGCCTACAAGGCTAAAGGTAAAATGTGTCTGATGAGAGTTCGATTGCATCTCCACCGCAACACACTAAGTTCATCAGGTTATGGGCCAAGGAACGCAAGTCTAGAGCAACAACAAGGTAACAGAAGTAAGAAGAACTGTTAGCCAAGAGAAGCTACTACACAAGCCTGGATAAAGATGGTGCCGAGAGACCCCCGCGAAAATCGAGGACTCTACAAGCCACAGCCTGAGCAACGTCTTGGAGATTGTGAACTATAAAAAGAATAAAAGTGAAAATGGCCGGAGCAGTAACGCTACAACAGCAGATAGTCTTTGATGGAATGGAAGATAAGTACGATCTATGGGAAACACGATTCCTTAGCCGTTTACACATTCTGAAGTTGAAAGACACCATTTTGAGAGAGCCCGCTGGCGAGGCTGCCATAGCTGCAGATCCAGCGAAGAATGCAGATTGTTATGCTCAACTAGTGAATGCACTAGATGATAAGAGCCTATCATTGATAAGACATGACGCCGCCGATGATGGAAGGAAAGCCTTGAAATTATTAAGAGAACATTATTCTGGAAAAAGCAAGCCCAGGATTCTAAACCTGTACACTTCATTGACCACCATACAAATGGAAGGGAATGAGACTGTGACTGATTATGTGACGGGCTGCTGACGGGCTGCTTGTAGCCACCATTTTGAATGGACTGCTAGACTCATTCAGACCACTGGCTGTCCACGTTACACAAAATGAGGACAACGTGACATTCAAGGACTTCAAGAGAAGACTGAGGGTCTATGAAGAATCTGAGAAGATGAGGACAACCGGACCTGCAGACAGCGTGATGAAGACCATGATGAAGACTAGCACAAAGCAAAGCAAACAAGGCACCAAGACACACTGGAAGGAAGGGGAAGCCACTCTGACGTGTTACAAATGTGGAGAAAAAGGACATATCAGAACCAGGTGTACCAAGAAAGTGTGGTGCAGTCACTGCAAGAGCAACACACACGCAGAGTCTCTATGCAGGAAAAAGGGAAAAGACGGAGCCAGAAAAGTTGCAGAAGAAGAGGAGGACATCGACGACGGGGATCAATGTTTCACGGCCAAGCATGCAACCAACGAGAGGCCATCTGTCAACTTGAAGAAGAAAGGGATAATGGTGGACGCCGGAGCGACATCTCATATTGTGAACGACATCGCCAAGTTCATGAGCTTTGACAGCACATTCCAGCCCGACACCCATTCTATCGAGCTGGCGGATGGGACCAAGTGCAGTGGGATGGCGCAACGCAGAGGGACGGCGCTGATCTACCTGCTAGACAACGAGGGACGACAACAAAGAGCACAGCTACAAGAGGCACTGTATATGCCAACCTACCCACACGACATCTTCTCAGTGGCAAGGGCAACAAACAGAGGAGCGATAGTGACATTCAAGAAGGGAGACAGCCACATGATCACCAAGAAAGGGGACAGGTTTGACTTCCATGAGAATGGTAATCTGTTTTACTTGCCAACTGTTCAGAAAAATGTTGATAAATGCAATATGTGACACGACATGCAAACCTGGCATGAAATATTGGGTCATTGCAATTATGAGGATGTACAGAAATTAATGGGTGTGGTAAGAGGTATGGAAATCCGAGGCAGTGCAGCCAGGCCAGCAAAGCTGTGTGAAATATGTGCAAAGGGTAAATTCACACAGACTAGGAATAGAGAGCCAGACAGAAAGGCTACAGAGCCCTTACAACTGGTCCATACTAATTTAGCCTTCTAACCCCAAGCTTAGAAGGTCACATATATGCACAGTCTTTTACAGACGACTATTCAGGTGCCATGACTGTATATTTTCTCAAATGCAAAAGTGATGCAGTACATGCCACAGAGAGTTTCTTAGCAGACTCCGCCCCTTTTGGGGAAGTTAAATGTCTACGCTCGGATAATGGTACTGAATTTACAAGCAAGGAATTCAAAGCACTGTTAACCAAAAATAAGATTAAGCACGAGACATCTGCACCCTATTCGCCGCACCAAAATGGCACACCAGAGAGAGGTTGGAGAACCCTCTATGACAGGGGTACTCAAGTAGAAATGATGAGGGGCCAAAAAAAATTTTTTCAGTGACTCAAGGGGCCGGTCGGTATACGTGTGACTGAGGCCGATATATGCTCTGTTTTAGACGTAACGCGTAAGCATATCCCCCCTTACGTGCTTAAGTGCGTCGGCCAAAATTCCTGACTATGCGACTGAAACACTACGGCCCTACGCAGCTCGCAAAGACTGTGATTGGCCAGCTAACCACATCCTTTCAGGAGTCTCACATTTCCGGTTTTACAGCATAATAGCCCCATTTTTAAAAGGCTGTGACAGAAGCGAATGAAGAATTTTGAAGAAGGAGAAGAAGAAAACACAAGAACGAATTATGATAATTATAAATATAAACAAGCCAGCGATTTCCACTTCCACGCCCACAGATTCGTTCGTTGCTCCCCCTACTGTTCTGGCGGAGAATCCCCTTGCAACACGCGCAATCCTTAAGGAACCTTAAAGGAACCGTAAATCAAAACTTGTCTAAAACAATTCCCTTGTGTAAATTACGTGCTTACGTCTCTGCGTCTAAAACAACCCTAAATCGGCCTTGACTGCTGCTGAGATGGACTGTCTGCCTCGAGTTTGGGAGGGCTGGAGCGGTCTGTGGGCTGGAGTGCTATCTGTTTATCGTTGCAACCCCCCAGCCTCGTATTGAGATCGCGGCGCGCGGTTTCAAAATAAGAGCGCCCAGCACGTTTTTTTTTTTTTTTTTTTTTTTTTTTTTTTCCGAGGGCCATTAATAGACACCCCGCGGGCCACAAAAGGCCCGCGGGCCGCTACTTGAGTATGACTGCTCTATGAGATGGGCAGGTGTATGCTTTTTGACAGTAAACTACCATACAAAATGTGGAATTATGCTGTACAGACAGCTGCTTATGTGTGTAACAGGTGTTACGGTAAACGCACAAAGAAAACACCTTATGAGATGCTCACAGGCAAGAAGCCAGACATGTCCAAACTTCAGAAATTCGGATCTGTGTGCTTTGCATACACACAAGAGAAAGGGAAGTTAGATCCTAGATGTCAGCAGGGTCGTATATCGGGTACGACAAGAACAGCCCAGCTTATCTTGTCTATTATCCAGACACAGAAAAGGTCCAAAAACACAGGCTAACAAAATCACCCAGTTGCCACCAGGCAAAAAGGCAGTGGGGGGTAGGTGGGTGTATACACTCAAGAGTTATACGGATGGGTCAGATAAGTTTCAAGCAAGATTTGTTGCAAAAGGTTATAGCAAAAAACAAGGCATCGATTATGAGGAAACATTCTCGCCTGCTGCTGACATGACAACTTTCAGGGCAGTCATGCAAAAAGCAGTGCAGGAAGATCTAGTTTTACATCAAATGGATGTGAAAACCGCATACCTGCACGCACCAATTGACTGTGAGGTCTATCTCAAACAACCTGGTTATGAGGAAAGTCAAAAACAGGAGAGAAG
The DNA here is from genome assembly GCF_026213295.1 of Gadus chalcogrammus. Taxonomy (NCBI): domain Eukaryota; kingdom Metazoa; phylum Chordata; class Actinopteri; order Gadiformes; family Gadidae; genus Gadus; species Gadus chalcogrammus. The sequence goes on along the minus strand of NC_079430.1, from coordinate 1,423,557 downwards.
CTAGTATGCAAATTAGAGAAGTCCTTATATGGTCTCAAGCAGTCAAGGCCAAAACTGGAATTCTCTGTTGCATGCATATCTCACTGAAAATGGTTTTGATCAAAATCCTGCTGATAACTGCCAATACACAAGGGAAAAGAAAATGAAAAGTGCTTTTGATGAACCAAGTGAAGAGCATTGGAACACTGCAAAGCACGTGTTCAGGTATCTTAAAGGTACAACAGACCGTGGGTTATGTTTTAAAAAGGATGACACAGGGGAACTTGGTCTAATATTCCACAGTGATGCTGACTGGGCATCTGAGGTCACAGACAGACGTAGCACCACAAGATACTGTGCCAGTTTAAGTGAGAAAAGTGCACTCATTTCATGGAAGAGTCGAAAGCAACCAACAGTTGCACTGTCTACTTGTGAGGCAGAATACATGGCCTTAGCGTCAGCCATACAGGATTGTATGCATTTGCAACAGTTACTCAAGGGTATTGATAAGTTTCAGTATGCACAAACCAAGGTTTATGATGACAACCAAGGAGCTATTGCACTAGCTAGCAATCCAGTAAACCGACAAAGGTGCAACATATTGATATCAAATATAATTTCATACGTGAAACTGTGAATAGTGGGAGAATATGTTTGGATTATTGTCCTACTGACAACATGATTGCTGACTTGATGACAAAACCAGCCACTAAGCTACAACTGAAAAAGTTTGCTCAGTATTTGTTGGGCACTTAGAGTGCAAGAACAGCATATAGTGTCCCAAATGTGTTTTTGTTGTTTTTTTTGCTATCAAAAGTAATGTACCGACAGCTAAGAGCGAGTTGGGGTGTTAAGTAGTAATACTACTGTACGGGCCCTTACTCATCGTGTCCATTAGAGGGCAGTGTTACTTTACCTCGTGATACTGACACTTCCTGTTTCCGGTGTCTGAGTTGTTACATGTGACGATGTCGAGGAGAGTTCAGATCGCGTTACTCCCGCCTGTTGATACAATAAATATGCCTACAAGGTTAAGGTAAAATGTGTCTGATGGGAGTCGATACATCTCCACCACAACGCACTGAGATCATCAGGCAGGCTAGGGGGACTCATATTTATGTTAGAAAACCTCATAAAGTGAGATTTTCATGCCATGGCACCTTTAACAAGGCAAAACCGGAGGCACATCACTGACTAACTTGTTCTGTGCTTTACTATTGGTTAACTCAACCGTAACCACAGAAGAGTTGCTGCAACCTAGTGGATAACATGTGTTTAATTACTCTGCCCAGTTAGCACAGTGACAAATTCATCAACATTCACAGATCAAGATGGATTAGTGCTTGTAATGGAGCCGCCGGCTACGATCGCACATTTCTCCAGTGATGTAAGTCCGTTAGGACTATTTTATACTTTCTGTTGTAAGTGCCTCTCGGCATACTCAGCCCAATATGCTCTTTGCTATTATAGGAGGCTGATGAAACACTCTTGGTCCGGACGTGGAATAGGTCATCTGAAATGGACTAGCAGATGTGCTCAACATCTCCAACATTATAGAAGAAAACGACCATTTGCAAAAATCGGAGGGCTTACGCAAATCGTCTGGAGTGAACTGAGGCCAGGTCCTCGATTGGTAGTGTTAGGCTAAGTAGGCTGGAGTAGGCTTTTCAAATATTTAAAGATTGCGCAAGAATCTCTCTCCCAGCAAAAAGTCATCCGGATATGCCAAGATGTCGAGCCGTGGTCTTAATCGCTCCCGGTGGATTGCACGAATAATTTGCGCTCCGATATCGCCCTCATTCAAAGGGCATGCCATTGTGAGAACACATGAAATCCTACGGTGACCGCAAGTTAAATACCCCAAACCGGGTATGTTCCAAACTTACAACCTGCGCAAAACCTGCTTCGACCAGTTTGATTTCAGAGCATATGTTTCTATAGTAACTAACATACCCGTTGTTCATTTTGGAACGGAAAAATATGGGGTTTACGCAAACCCTGGTAAACTTACCCGGTTATGTGATAAACAGGCTTTGTGGAATACCCCTCAGCTTTACATGGTGCATCCTCCTTGCAGCATAGCAGATAATAGGCAGTGGAATCTGCATTTGATGGAGAGTTTCTCACTACCGGGTGGTCCATTTTAGTGTCTGTATTGTTTTTTTAATTGTCTCCTTTCCCTCACGGTATTTCTGTCACGACACAGAACGGAATCAATTGCAGATCAAGAGGATTTATTTCCCAAACAGTCCACGGGGCAAATCAGATTCGGTACAGGCAGGGTTCGTAAACAGGCAGGCAGGACAGACAGATACTTGACCGGACAGGTACAGGCAAGAGATCCAAAACCCGATAGGCAGAAAGGCTTAGTCCCAAACCAGGCAGGGTTCAAAACCGGAAGAACAGTAAAACTATAGTTTCTCTTTAAGAGCTTCACGCTAGTCGCACTCACGTGGCAGTCAGGTAGCAAACAGTTACATTAACGTGACGATCTGACAAAGTGAACAGAAAGGGCAGTGTTTAAATACTCCACCAATCAATGCCAAATGAGAGACGGTGACAGAGAAAATGGAGGGAACAAACAAAAGGCAGGAATTTTGCCCAAATAAGGGCATGGGTGTTACTCCGGACACATGACCAACACATGGCTACAAACATAAACAAGGCCAGAATTATCACACTCCAACAGGTAGGGGGAGACAAAAACAACAGTCCATACGAGAATCCTGACAGTACCCCCCTCCTCTACCAACGCCTCCTGGCTTGACCGTGGAAGGAGCAGGATGTTGACTGTGAAAGTCTTTGGATCAACAATGTTCCGGGCAGGGACCCAGCTCCTCTCCTCGGGGCCGTAGCCCTCCAGTCCACCAGGTACTGGTGGCCCCGACCCAACGGCGGACGTCGAGCAGGCGGCGAACTGTGTAAACCTCAGACCCATCAACAAGTCTGGGGGGTGGTGGGGTTTGGGGTCGGGGTTGGAACCCGGACGCCTACACCGGAAGGGCTTGACACGGGACACATGGAAGGTGGGGTGATGCGGCGGAGGGCAGGAGGGAGGTTCAAGCGAACCGCAGAGGGATTGACCTGGAGATGGTGTAGGGGCCGATGAAGCGTGGATTCAATTTTGGGGAAGTCACCTTCAGAGGAAGGTCACACCCGCTGCCCCTGGGTGTAGTGGGGAGCCCTGATGCGGCGACGGTCTGCCTGAATCTTCATTCTGGTCTGTGAGCGAAGAATGGCGGCCCGGGTCCGCCTCCACGTTCTGCGACAGCGTTGGATGAATGTCTGTGCTGAGGGAACCCCAACCTCCTCCTCCTGGGCCGGGAACAATGGAGGCTGGTAGCCGAGGCAGCACTGGAACGGTGACAGAGCAGTGGAAGCAGAAGGCAGGGAGTTCATGGAGTACTCCACCCATGGCAGCTGAAGGCTCCAGGCTGAAGGGTCCTGTGACGTCAGGCACCGCAACGCTGTCTCCATCTGCTGGTTGGCTCGCTCCGACTGGCCATTTGACTGGGGATGAAAACCTGAGGGACAGACTGACTTTAGCACCGAGAAGGTTGCAAAAAGCACGCCAAAAATTAGAGGTGAACTGGGGACCTCTGTCTGAGACCACATCCACTGGGAGCCTGTGTAGCCTGAAGACATGCTGCACGAGTAGTCCGCTGTCTCCTTGGCAGAGGGTAACTTGGGTAAGGGGACCAAGTGCACGGTTTTGGAAAAGCTATCAACGATAGTGAGGATTGTTGTGTTACCGTGAGAAGGTGGCAAACCTGTGACAAAGTCCAGGGCAATGTGGGACCAGGGTCTCCTGGGTACTGGTAGGGAATGCAGAAAGCCGGCAGGTGGTTGGTTGATGGCTTACTCCGGGCACATACAGAACAGGCTTCCACAAACTCACGCACACTCCCCTCCATAGCAGGCCACCAGAAGCGTTGCTTGATTAACGCAGTGGTACGTCTGACACCCGGGTGACAGGCCAGTTTGGATGAGTGACCCCATTGCAGGACCTGGGGGCGGACGGATTGTGGTACAAAAAGACATTTAGGAGGGCAAGCACTGGGGCCGGACTCACCAGACAGGGCTGTGCGGACAATGGTCTCAATATCCCATCTAGCAGCTCCTATGAGGCACTGTGGAGACAGGACGGTGCTAGGTGCAGGAGCAGGATCCGAATCTGGGAACTGATGAGACAGGGCATCCGGTTTACCATTCTTGGACCCTGGTCGGTAGGACAGACAAAAGTCAAACGGGTGAAAAACAGACCAACGAGATTGCCTGGGGTTTTAAACGTTTAGCCGAACGGAGATACTCCAGATTCTTATGATCCGTCCAAACTAAAACGGCTCCTTAGCTCCCTCCAGCCAATGACGCCACTTCTCTAGGGCCAATTTTACTGCCAATAGCTCTCTGTCCCCAATGTCATAATTGCGCTCAGTGGGAGTGAGTTTGTTGGAGTAAAATGCACAGGGGTGGATCTTCTGATCTGCCCCAGACTTCTGAGAAAGAATAGCCCCCACCCCAACATCTGAGGCATCCACCTCAACGATAAACTGATGGTCAGGGTCGGGTTGGCTCAAGATCGGGGCCGATGTGAAACGACTCTTCAGGTCGTTGAACGCTGCTTCGGCAGCTGGGGTCCAAGAGAATTTCACCCTGGAGGAGGTTAGAGCGGTTAGGGGAGCAGCCACTGAACCGTAGTTGCGGATGAACCGCTGGTAGAAGTTAGCAAATCCCAGGAATCTTTGTAGCTCCCGCCTAGATGTTGGGGGCTCCCAGTCGGTGACTGCTTTTACTTTCGGACCATCCATCTGGACCCCTCCTGCTGTGATGACATACCCCAGGAAGGAGACCGTCTCTTTGTGAAAGGCAACAGAACAGTTGGTTCTCCAAAAGGCGCTGCAGGACACTACGGACATGTTGGGAGTGCTGGGAAACCGACGGAGAAAAAATTAAAATGTCATCAAGGCAAACAAAAACAAACTTGTTAAGCATATCCCTCAGGACATCATTAATCAGACCCCTGGAACACAGCTGGGCAGTTGGTGAGACCAAATGGCATGACTAAATACTCATAGTGACCTGAAGGAGTATTAAATGCAGTCTTCCATTCATCCCCCTCCCTTACTCGGACCAGATGGTAAGCACTGCGGAGATCCAACTTGCTGAAAATCTTGGCCCCCTGCAACAGCTCAAAAGCTGAGGACATCAAAGGCAGAGGGTAGCGGTTCTTCACCGTGATGTTGTTTAGCCCCCTATAGTCTATACAAGGATGCAGGGTGCCGTCCTGAAGAAAAACCCGGCACCAGCAGGCGAGGAAGAGGGGCGGATGATACCGGCAGCTAGTAATTCACAGATGTATTTGTTCATAGCTGCGGTTTCGGGAGGAGACAAGGAATAGAGACGGCCCCTAGGAGGTGACGTACTAGGTAGAAGATCGATGGCCAGGTCATAGGGTCGGTGTGGTGGCAGGGAGGTTGCACAGGCTTTACTGAACACGGCCTTGAGATCCAGGAACTCAGGTGGTACATCAGACAGATCCATGGAATCATCTGTGGCTGGTGAGACTGCAGGCAGGGGGGTAAGAGCATTCTTAAGACAGTTATTCAGACAGAATGTGCTCCAGCCTAGGATGGTGTTATTAGCCCAATCAATATATGGATTGTGCTTTACCAGCCAGGGCCGGCCGAGGACGATGGGAGCAGTTGGTGAGTCTAACATATGGAACACTAGGTTCTCTTGATGATTGCCAGAAATTAGTAGATTCACCGGGGGCGTGGCATGGGTTATCTGGGAGAACCTTGCTCCGGTTAGTGCTCTTGCCTACAGGGGTGTCTTCAGCTGGGCTGGGACGAGGTGTAGCTCAGAGGCCAGAGAGGTGTCCATGAAATTGCCATCAGCTCCCGAGTCAATAAGTGCAGACACGAGGTGGGAATGAGCTCCTGTAATGAGCGTGGCAGGGACAAGGGTACGGACGGTAGAAGAGGGATGAAGAGGAGTGACGCTCACCAGTAATCCCCCTTCTACGGGTGAGCGTTGCCTTTTGCTGGTCATTGGGCGGAGTATTGGCCCGGTTTACCACAATACATGCAAGAATTGGTGTCCCTTCTTCTCTGTCTCTCGGCTGGGGACAGATGGGTACGGTCCACTTGCATTGGGCTCTGGTACGCTGGGGTAAGCTGGCACTGGCAGGGACGGGAGAGGGGCCTCCGAGGCGTGTGACGCCCGGCGCGCTGCTTCAGGCGTTGGTCCACTCGGATGGCAAGCTCAACGAGGTCATCAAAGGTGGAAGGTAGTTCACGGGTGGCGATCTTATCCTTGATGGCCTCAGAGAGTCCATAGAGGAAGGCATTATACTGGGCATCTGGATTCCAGCCACTGGTGGTGGCGAGGGTGCGGAAGTCTATTGCATAGTCAGAAGCAGACCTCTTGCCTTGACGGATCTGCAACATCACTCGGGCGGCCTCTCTCCCGTGCACCGAGCGATCGAAGACCTTCTTCATCTCACCTATGAATGCCTGATAGCTGAGACAGACTGGGGAGTTGGAGTCTCAAACCGCAGTTCCCCACTCTCTTGCACGGCCCGTCAAGAGGGTGATGACATAAGCAACCCGGGACTGATCCGACGGAAAGGTGGCAGGCTGCAGCTGGAACACCAGCGAACATTGCGAAAGGAACGATCTGCAGGTTCCTGGTTCCCCGGCATAAAGTGCAGGAGCTGGCAGTCGGGGCTCTCGGAACGGGTTACCAGATGGACCGGGTGGGTCGGGCGATGTTGGCAGTTGAGGCTGGGGTGGCCGCACCAGGACCAGTTGGACCTGCTGCAGCTGGGCCGCCAAGTCTGTGATGCTGGTTGTGATGGCCTCCAGAGACATTTCAATTGTCTCAAACTGGGCTTGATGTCGACCGAGAAGCGCTCCTTGCCTCTCCAGCACAGCCTTCACCTGATTCAGATCTGCTGATTCCATCTTGGTCAGATCGTACTGTCACGACACAGAACGGGAATCAATTGCAGATCAAGAGGATTTATTCCCAAACAGTCCAGAGGGCAAATCAGATTCCAGGTACAGGCAGGGTTCGTAAAGAGGCAGGCAGGCAGACAGATACTGACGGACAGGTACAGGCAAGAGATCCAAAACCGATAGGCAGAAGGCTTAGTCCAAAACAGGCAGGGTTCAAAACCGGGAAGAACAGTAAACTATAGTTTCTCTTTAAAGAGCTTCACGCTAGTCGCACTCACGTGGCAGTCAGGTAGCAAACAGTACATAACGTGATGATCTGACAAAGTGAACAGAAAGGGCAGTGTTTAAATACTCCACCAATCAATGCCAAATGAGAGGCAGGTGAACAGAGAAAATGGAGGGAACAAACAAAAGGCAGGAAGTTGCCCAAATAAGGACATGGGTTTTACTCCGGACACATGACCAACACATGGCTACAAACATAAACAAAGTCCAGAATGATCACACTCCAACAGGTAGGGGGAGACAAAAACAACAGTCCATACGAGAATCCTGACAATTTCTCTCTGGTTAAAACTTATATCTATATACAATATTCATCCCTGTTCCTTCACTTTGTTCTTGTTTTTCAAGTTGGAAACACACACACACACACACACACACATTCTTGTTGTCTCACCCATTGTTTAATTAAAAAATACTATTTCATTCCTCCAAGCGTAATGATTGTTATTCTTCAATATATTTAAAGGTTGGGTACGCGATTTGCGAAACGCCAGCAGATTTTGAAAATACACAACTCAAATGGTCCTACCCCCTCTCCTTCAACGCTGACTCTGACTCCACCCATTCCAAGTACCTGGACGCGCAATCATGCACGAGCGCGAACAGAGATGCGCGAGAGCGAGCCAGGCTAGCGTAGGTTTTCGTTTAACAACATGGCACTACATTCAGCTGTAAATTGCACCCAGTACCGCGGGAAGTAGGGGTTTTGGGGGTGCTGCAACACCCCCTGTCCGAGGCCCTGTCTTATCACAGAAAACGATCATTTCTAAAAACTCCGGCCAAAGTGGAGATTTCTGAAAACGCCGGTTATGTGTTGTCGTATCAACGGGGAGAAACGGGATTTTAGGTTCTGAAGCGTCACATTATGCACCAGGAAATGCTTAACGTCATGTGAGCGTCCGCTGTACCGTATTGGTCCGAATATAAACACAAACCCCATTGTAATACGACCTATATTTGGAAAAAAGATTTGAAGACCAGATCTTGATTTCATGAATAAATAAATTGTATTAATTGAAATAATATACGAAAATAAAAAGGCATAGAATAAAACACTGCATTGCCACTAAACAGTAGTGCAAATAGGCCGTACTGATGTGTACACCAAAGACTTCCTGACACTCCTCTGCCCCGCTGTGTTCGCTCTGGCTGTGGTCGCTCCGAACTGTTTCGGCCCGTGGCAAAGCGAGTCATCCTCGCTGCTGTCCAAGGCATGTTGAGACGCAGCATTTATTTAATGCTCATATGTCCTAGTGCTGAAAAAAGGTTATATGAAAAAGTGTGAGGGTAGCGGTGGTGCGCTAAACTTGTTCTGTGAGCAGCTGGATGTGAACCATGGTGTGAAGGAAGTGAACACAACGATCGATTTTCAACTGTGCGCGCATGCACTGGTGTAATTGAGCTGCGCTGCTATATATCTTTTTTTATCAATGTGACGAGTTGCGAGTCTAGTGCAGGCCGGGTTTTTTTTCCCAGCACCCCCTGCTGAGAATACGTTCTCGCGGCTATGGTTGCACCAGATGTTATAAACATTAAACGGTCACATAAATCATTACTATTTTTAGAAAATGTATGTTTGTTTCATATAATTGTATTGGAAGTCCTGGTTTTCACTAGGGTTGCCGCGGTGTGGACATTTTCACACCGAGTAATACACTCGTCTCAACACCGGTATTACCGAGTATAAACGGTATAAACTTTGAAACTAGGTCAACCGCCACACAAGCATCGGTTTTTAGACCCTTCTCGTCCTTCAGTTGCCGCAAACGTTCAAAAGCAGCGCCTAGGATTATTCTTGATTTCAGTTTTTTTATTATCAATTACTCTCTGAAAAAGAGTTTTCCTTCTCTTTGCTGGTGGTGGTGGGGATGGTGGCGTCTTGTCTGCCATGGAAATTGTCTTCTACTGCTAGGTCCAAATGTGGATTAACTAGTTCCAGTAGATACCGCAGGATAACAACAAACAGGAGCTTGCTCTGGGTCACGAGCTCTGGGTCACGAGTACTGCACGAAGGGGTCGCGCGCGGGGCGCGGGGGAGGGGGGGAGGGGGAGTGCAGTACGACCGTTTGATTGACGTACTTACTGTCCAATGAAACTCGGTGGCAATGGAAATGATTGGCTGGAGTTTTTCGAGCCCTGCCCGTTCCACAGATGATTGACAAGTTTAATTTTCATGTCAGTACTTCTAACTCAGTGGCTGTAAGCGGGTTATGATAAGGATTTCAAGTAATTTTGCAAAAATGGCCAAAAAAGCGAATCACCTACGCAACCTTTAATACTTTGTGTATGGCTGAGTCTTAAAAATATCATGGTTGTGTGGTCAGCTCCTGCCTCATCAGAAGAAGTTGCCTGGAAACTAAATGCTAAATGGACTGATGCTACTCTGCTTTCTCAATCGCTCTCTGACCACAGGTAAGTGAATCGGAATTAAGCTACAAGCAAAATCAAGGAAATCCAATAGTCCATTTGCGCAAAAATGAACATCTTGAATCGTCGTTTAATTTCAGAATAGATGTAAGGTAAAAGTTAAGGTTAAGCCACTAAAGTCAGCAGCCTAGTGCTACTACCCATGCTAACACGAACATGAAGCTTTCACTAAAACTTAAAAACGTATCTAAGTAGCTTTCAGTTGTCACCCTACCACTTTTAATTTATATTTACCATTCAATGTTGCAATCGCTGCTGTCCAAGAGAAGAACATGGCAGCGCGGCGTGTTTTGGAACTATACAGGCTTACATGAAAAACATGACCACCCTGCCGGCGAGATCAGAGAGTGTCGAAACTCTACTCTCTATGGCTCTGACACGGAACAAAGCCGCATTGAGACCCTTGAGAGTAGAGACTATAGAGTGTTCAGCAGATTATACAGATACATAGATAAATACATAGATATTATAGGCTATATAGTTAGTATATGCTACACGTGAACCTCCTAAGATGGCGCAATTTGATTGGTTTGCTATCTCGGGATATTGGGCAATATCCCATGATTGACATCTCAAACTCGATATTGTTTTCATCGCAAAATGAATAACAACAAATAAACCGCTAATGCAAACAAATAAATCCCGGCAAATAGCGTTATCTTGTTTATTTTTGGAGTATTCACGTGTAGTATATAGGCTACTGTGGCGACTATAACGCTACGGCCACACCAAACGCGTTACTCGCGTTGGATAACGCGAGTAACGCGCCTAACCTGACGCTTGATCATTGTGTGATGGTTCAACGCTTCCAACGCGTCTACGCGTCAATGCAGCTAGATGATTCCATGTCCATGCAAGTGAACAGAGCGTTCCCTCTTCGTCATAACTATCAAACCAAACATCCTTCACATTCACCGAGCGAACATTATGAAAGTAAAATGCACATTTCTCGCTAAAAATGTTTCCATAAACGCATTTAATGGCGTAACTATGTTACTATTTCCACCCAGAATAAAGAAAGATGTCGGCCGTATGCTTCTGTGCAAGCGTCACTACTCTCTGCCAGTGACGTCGGGTCAAGCTCCACGCTGATTGGCTATCGCGGCTAAGCGTCACGCGTTGGAGCGTTGAAAGTTCAATTTTTTGAACTCCGGGCGTTGGTGCGTTGGGCGCGTTACTGCGTTTACGTGCGTCTAACGCCCCTAACGCGGCGCTTCAACGCGTGTAACGCGTCTACGCGCCTATACCAATGGTTCCCTATGCAAAAATGCAGATTTTCGACGCCCCTAACGCGAGTAACACCGGGATCCGGATCCGGATCCGGCGCCGCGGAACGGCCGCGTCCTCTGCCCTGCGTCCATTCCTACCGGGTGCGTAACGGCAGCGTAGCGCTGCCTTGCGAGCCAGCCGTATTCACGCGAGATCACGAGATCACGCGATAATCCTAAGCCTAATGTACTCACCTTCCACTCCCAAAACTATTGCAATTAAATGCCACACTTTGTCCTTTCTGACATTTTCCTTATAAAAAGGATGATTTGGTACATAAATTACTTCATGTTGCTGATCTTCGACAATGAGTCTCTCGTCGTCCATGTTGCCGACCCTCTGAGACCCTTTGATTGATTGACTGCTGACCTGGTGCCACCGGTCATGACGTAATAATGTTGATGTGAAGTATTGTGTTTTATTTTGAAAATTGACCGGATGCTCTATGGCTTTTACTTTTCACTTCCTGCCCGGCTCGACCTGCTCTGTCGAAATTGACGCGGTTTAGCAGCGGCTCGCGGCAAAAATAGAATTGGACGGAAAGATAGCGCCGCGGCACGGCACGCCGCTCCTGGGATGCTGCTGAGACGTTCCGCGGCGCGCCCGGTGGAAATGGTCTCATTGATTAGATTGGAAGCGATCAGCAGCGGTGACTGCGGAGCAGCCGTCCCGCGGCGCGTACGCCTCCGGTGGAATCGAGCCTTTAACGCGGTTGGTGTGGCCGTATCTCTTGTACCTTTACCCCCCGCGGAGTCTGGGTAAACGCGAAGTTGTTTGGGGAAAAGGGGTTTTAGTGCCTTTTGGTGTTGGGTTTAACGGGTTTGGGGTGTGTGTGTTTGGTTTAATGTAAAATATGGGTTGTGGGGTGTTGTTTATTGTGTGAAGTTTTGTCGGCAACCTAAAGGCCTCCACACACCGGCGCCGCAGCGGCGCGGCGCGCATTTTATGCGCGTCAAAAGCACGCCCCTAGCACCAACAGGAGGCGGCGCGACGGCCGCGCTGCAGTATAAAATCAGGAAGTCACCTGTCAATCAACCGCAGCAAAGAGACGAAACGCAATGGGTGAGTAGCCTATTGTAGCCTAGTTTATTTATTTTCCATATTTTTGGCTGAATAATTTGAAAAATGTATAATCTGCGAAGTGAAAGTATGTTTTCAAGCATCAGATCAACTTAGTTTGTAGGGCACTTTATCGTTTTATTTACTGTCATTTCTTATTTATTTTATATTTTGCCATTATTCATCTACTGCATCAACAATCTCAATAACTGCAGGACCTTCTATTAAGCCTTTTTAGTATATAGTGCAGTCACCTTTTAAGGCCAATTGTTATTGTGTGTATTTATTGTATTGAGCTCCTGGATGGCTTTATTGATCCCCATTGGGACCAATACAGTATCTATCTATCTATCCATCTATATAGCCTTAACATAGCCACACATTTACATGTATGCAGCCAGTAGCTATCCATTTTAATTGAGCAAGCTCTTTTACATTTTATTGAGTTTTTTTTATTTCAACAGAATAAATAACTGTTGCCAGACAGAGGGGGGCTGCCCTTCTTCTCCTGCGCTGTAGGCGGGCAAGGAGAAGACGAAGGGTTTGGGTGCACCCCATCAATGAACAGAGACAAGAACAGGGGGTATGCCACAATCTGGTCCAGGAGCTCTGTGCAGATCCTGAGAGGCACGCCAATATTTCAATTCGCCACAAAGTGTGCAATGGCAGAACCATATGGTGCAGCCTATATGATGACCTATAATCTAGTTATTATCCCTCTCTGGTATACTCTTTTGCATATATATATATATACTTTTTTTTTATCCCTCGGGATAAATACAGTGATGTTATTGCTGTGCTGGATTCAGTAGCCAGTGTATTTTATTTGAGTGCTCGAGACACAATGTTATTTTTCCTTAAATCCAGAGAGACAGTTAATACATGATCTGATACAAGAGAGACAGTTAATACATGACAATGCATTTTTGAGCTTTGCCTGTGTTTTCTTTTACTTATCTAATTTATTGTATGAGAATGTTTCTATGTGAAGCACTTTGAGTCTGCTTCAAGTATTAAAAGTGCTATATGAATGAAGTTGCCTTGCCGTGTGGGCTAGTACACCCGGAATAATGGGGGCGGAGTTTTTGACGCGCCGCTGCGGCGCCGGTGTGTGGAGGCCTTTAAGGCCTGACTCTGTGTCCTTCTTGGCCAACGCTACAATACTAAAACATTTAATTAACAATTATGTTATGTCGACCTTTGTTCTCGGGGGCTATTCCCCACTATTCACTTCACCTTCGTCAAATAATCGTTGATTAATAGCCTAGATAGATAGCCTAGTCAAGTCTTTATTAATACCAAATGACACAAATCATCGGGAATTCATTTAGGTGATTCAGCTCAGACAGTATAGTGTTGGGAAAAATAACCTGCTGAGTACATCACATGTACATTATAAATATAGCTAACTCCTACCCCAGCCTGATGAGCACATCACATGGCAGTCACATTACAATATAGTCAACTTTTAACACATAACACAAACATGATAATATAGTCAGGTCAAGGCCAGAGCCAAGGCCCCATTTCCCAAGCAGGCAAATGGTAGACACTCAGACAATGCAACAGTCATCCTCAAGAACGGGAGAGCCACATTAATTCATCACACAAGAGATACTTCGAGCACACAAGAGATACTTCGAGCACACAAGAGATACTTCGAGAACAAAGGAGACACTGAGGAGCTCTTCCCCGTTAGTAGGAACACAAGAAGATACACTTGCATACACCAGGGCCTGGGAGCCAAGGTCAAGCAAAAACACACAGAACCACACACACCTCAAACGCACACACCTCATCGAGAGGAGGATACAGCATAAAACTGTATCACACAGAGACTCTTCATCTTCTTCTGAAGCAGACCTTCCACGGAGGCGAAGCTCCGGACGAACCATCAGCGCTGATTAGGGACTTAGACATATTCGATTTCTCACGCTTTATGACTCTGTATAACCGTTGCCACTTTACTTAATAAATCCAAGGTCCTCGTGCCGACAGACTTTATTACCTCTCCGTCTCATTTCATCTGGTCCAGTAACTAGACAGACCGTTTTTCCCAACAATTTGGTGACCTCCGACGTGATTTTTTCTGAATTGAACACGCAACTGGGAAACGAGAGACGGAGAGCGGCACGACCTCGAGACCCCGGAGCACCGGACCGATTCCTGCAGTCTCACCTCGCGCGCGCCCAACAAAAGGTAGGCAGAACCTGTTGATAAAATCCAAACTCTGCATAGTTATATAGGAACCACATTAGGAGGTGAGACTGTGAGAGCGGTTCGCTACGGGATATCTCGTGGGGACGAATAGAACTGCATCCCAGCATTGCCCCATAAACCCGATTGACCCTGAACGCGTGACACATCGAATATCGGCTCGTTGCATGGTGAAAGAATACCCTCGAGACCATAGGGCCTATAAGAATCGGTCATAGTGATACAAGACTACCGATGGCCGAATAATGGATGCCTGGGCCAAGAGTGGAACCCAGAGGGATGCCTGGGCCGCGGGTGGAACCCAGAGGGAATGAGAAGAAAAAACTAGGGCCTATAAGAATCGGTCATAGTGATACAAGACTACCGATGGCCTAGTAATAAATGCCTGGGCCAAGAATGGAACCCAGAGGGATGCCTGGGCCGCGGGTGGAACCCAGAGGGAATGAGAAGAAAAAACTAGGGCCTATAAGAATCGGTCATAGTGATACAAGACTACCGATGGCCTAGTAATAAATGCCTGGGCCAAGAGTGGAACCCAGAGGGATGCCTGGGCCGCGGGTGGAACCCAGAGGGAAAGAGAAGAAAAAACTAGGGCCTATAAGAATCGGTCATAGTGATACAAGACTACCGATGGCCAAGTAATGAATGTGTATTAAATAATTCTATGTGGTAAGAAGGTTAGAGTCCTTTATCAGGGTTAGAATCCCTTTGCAGAGGGGCACGAGTGACACACAGAGAGACAGTGTGTGTATGCGCGAGAGAGAGAGCGACGGAGTGGCTGTGTGTGTGTGTGTGTGTGTGTGTGTAAGAGGCCCATAGAGAGAGAGAGAGAGAAGAGAACGAGCGTATTTGTGGGCCGGCGAAATATAGAAATAAATCAATCAATGATAACCCGGCTATGTGTGCAACGCTTGCTTGCTTTGTTATGCTCAACGCTATTTTGCCGTGTCTGATGTGTGCGTCTGCGAGAGACAGAATGAGAGAAGTCTGTTGATATGTCTCCGTGTGTGCGTTTAGAGGAGACAGAGTCAGAAAGGCTGTGTGCGTCTCTGTGCGCGTGTACGCAAGAGGTGATGTTTCTGTGTGTGCGTTTGGAGGAGACAGAATGAGAAAGGTCTGTTTAGGTGTGTGTGTGTGTGTGTGTGTGTGTATGTGTGTGTGTGTGTTTGTGTGAGAGGGAGCGAGAGAGATAGCAAGGAGAGCTAAAGTCGGAGGACGATCGAGAGGGACCATTTTCCCTCTAGACAGTTGGAGGTAGCGATAGAGTGCGTGTTTTTCTCACAATGAACGGTTGTTTCAGGACCACGAGAAGGGACTCTGTTGAGTTTTCAGGCCCGGAGTGTAATCCCCTTTCCCATATGTGTAGTCCTCCCATTTGAGGTCCCCGTCCACCATATTTGAAGTCCTCTACTCCACCTCATGTTGTAGTTCCCCTCCCTAGAATTGTATGGAAGTTAGAACCTGTGAGGGTGTTTTGGTTCGGCCTGACGAGGCCTGTACCAATTTCGGTGGTCAGCTTCGTAGTTTTGTGTATATATAAATTTGGAAAGGGGGAGCAGTATTAAGTTATATATAATAAAGTGAAAAGTTACTTGTGAATGAAGGGACAGAAGGATCTTTTTGTGTGTGAGAGATAGTTATTAGGCCTTGTTCCATGATGGAGAGTTGAGGATGTTGCATTCCAGGCTTATCTGTTAACGGTCCTAGCTGCTGCTTGACCCTAAGGGGAGTGAGGAAGGGTGAGAGAGAGAGAACACATTTCCCCCCCCATTTGTCGACCTACACCAGGGGTTTTCAAAGTGTGAGAGAGTGAGCCCCCCCTCAGAGAAAAAAATTCAGCTGAGCCCCCCCCCTCCCAATTTTTTTTTCTAAATACCTGTGTTTTGAAAGCTATTTTAATTATTTTACACATTTCAAACATCTCCGATCATAATTTTAAAACATTTGGAACATATTTTTGAAACATTTGAAAAAAAAAATTTTACATATTTTTTAAACATATTTCTGAAACATTACATCTTTTTGCGTTTTTAAACAACAAAATGTAACGACTTTATCTAAGCATGTTTTAGCTTAACCTTTTTTAAATACATTTGAACATCTTAATCTGTGTAAACTGCCAGTTTACAGATTCATTCAGGGTCCCCGACTCTGAATTTTCTGAGTCGAATCAGATCTGCCTTTTCAGTCCAGAGATTCGACTATTTGGCGGGGTTTGTTTACCGGCGTTGCTATGGTGACCTCAATTATTATAACCAACTGAAAACGACGCCGGTTTGAAACTAAAACTGTGATTCTGAAAAAAGTATAAATGCTATCAAAATTCCGTTTAGATAGTATTGAAGATACAAGTGTGTAGATTTGTTTAATGGTTTGAACGATGGTAAACGGTTGAAAAAGGAATGAGTTACGATGTCTAGAAGTAGGTGTATCAGAATGGGCTGACGTCTTCAATGAAAACAGCTGAAAACGAAGCAGTATGAAACTAAAACTGTGATTCTGAAGACATTTTAAATGATATCGAAATTCTGTTTCGATATTATTGAAGATACAAGTGTGTAGATTTGTTAAATGGTTTGCACGAAGATAAACGGTTGAAAATTGATTTAGTTATGTTACTTCTACAGTTGAAGTACGACTGATGATTTGAATCATCGTCTTTCAGGGTTTTCTTCGGGTTTATTTTTTTCTCACGTCGCGCCCCCCCTGAAGAACTCTGGCGCCCCCCAGGGGGGGCGCGCCCCACAGTTTGAAAACCACTGACCTACACCATTCAGGCAGTACAGAGAGACACACTAACACACAGTACAGAGAAAGGAAATAGAGTGTGTTCAACTGAAAGCGTGTGGTGGCCATACGCCATAAAATACCACATATCCAAGGAATGCAGGTAGAGCTCTGTTGAGTTTTCAGGCTTTGATAAATTTGTAGTTCCCTGTCTGCCATGTTTGAAGTTCTTTGTAGTCTCGGTCCATAGGTTTCACCTGAACAACCCCTCTGCTGGCCGAGAAAAGGAACTACCCATGGTTTCTCTCACACCCAGCCCCCAGAGCACGCTCGCTTTCAAGGCGTTATGGCCGCACCCAACGTGGGAGGGAGACACCCTTATCTGTTGTCTTGCACCAAACAGCACCCCGTACTGAGGAGGGAGAGAGAGCGTGTTCTCCTGAAGGAGGGAGAGAGTCACAGGGAGACACACAGTGGATATTCACATTATGGCTAATTTGTTTTAGTTTTTGTTTTGTTTTTTGTCTTCCTAGGACAACAGTTATCATTCATGATGATGAACATCGAAGTTCATGAGGAGGTTATAAGGACAATAACGTTGATACTTTAATAGGACAACAGTGATGATAATCTAATGCAATTGGACTAAAGAAGGTGTTGCTATTAACTAAGTGATTAATATTATTTTCACACAGGAAAGAATAATTGAATAAATATGGATATGATTAAAGAAGGAGAATAATAATAAAATAAATTAATCTTGATAAACTGTACAAGTAGGACTACACCTATTAAAATATGGGGTATATCTCTTTGGTCAAGGATGACAGGTGGATTAGCGCTACATCTGCTGGGAAGGGATCCTACATGCTATGTTGTCAATTTGGATTCGGAAGTAGTGGGTTTACCTTTCAAATGCCACTACTGCTGCTGCAACACTTTAATAATTTTAACTCTGATAAATTACCTTTTGTTTTATAGTTTCCCTGATGTGTATCCAATACGCACACACTTGGCTGCATAGGGCAGATGGGGCTGAAGACTTTGTCTCCATCCCTCCACTTTGCGATCTATACTACCATATGGGTGGGGGTTGATTGTATTCCAGGTATGGCATCCTGCAGCGAGCCAGTATGGAAGGCTGGTTAGCCAACGACGGGTAAGATCCCACCTTGACACCCGGGACGACCTAAGGCAGGCACAGTCACGATTACTTGGCAGAGTCGCTGTGGGCACTGGCTCACTTGATCATGAAGTGACGAGCTGCAACAATCATGGGAAGTGCCGGGTGGGGTGTAGGGTGGAGGAGAAACAGGAGTCAGATATGTCAGCTCTGGCAGCAGAGGTGGTCTTGGAACGGGGCATGTCGCGTTTTATTTTATTTTTACCTTTGTGGTATAGAAGGCCACTAACGCATGTACGTTTTTTCGGTTTAGTGCATGACTTTGGAACAGCGTGGTTTCAGGCTGCTGATGGTAAACCCACCCATATTGGGCTTTGGTTTTTGACACACTGGTTCGATTTCCCTTCCCAAAAGATTGGCTTTAATTTGCTGATGGTTAAGGTTAGACGTTTCGACGTTGGTTGCACCAACGGCGTTCTTAGATTTGCTTATCATTTAATGTGCATGGTTTTGACCATTGCCCAAGGGGGGAGGTATTGAGAAAAAATAAATAAATAAATAAATAATAATAAAAATAATAATAATAATAATTAGAAAACAAGGTTTTTCTTCACCATACTTGCAAACAATGATTGACATCCAGCTAAATGAGTGTGAAATACAGTGTTCAACAGATGGGTAGAAGCAGTCCCATCAAAAGACCAAAGTGCGACTACAGTAATCAAGTTTCGGACTAGAGAAGTCATGACAAGGTTTGGAATTCCGTCAGAAATAAGCTCAGACAAAACGTTTATTCAGAGAACACTCAAACAAGTGATTCAACATTTGCATGTCAAATAAAGACTAGATTACGCCCCAATCCTCAACCACAAGGTATGGTGGAAAGAGTGAATGGGACGCTCAAGACAAAAAATTAACAACATTTGTGCAAGCACTAAATTGAATTGAGGCACTACCACTGACACTAATGAGTTATCGCATGACAACTAACAGAACGACACATCTAACCCCGCATGAAATGCTTAAGGGTCGACCCATGCCTTCACTTAACATTCGAGGCTCCCAAAAGGGACTTCCATTAGAGTAATTAGAAATAGAATTAAGGAAAAATATGTTTGAACATCTAACTGTTGTACATAAGTTTGTAACACAAGAGAAACACAAAGTTCCAGGGCCAGAGGAGGAGCCAGATGCAGACACGCCCGGAGCCGACCAACTACCCAAGGATGATGCAATCAGATTTCGGATGGATGGAGAGCCCAATGAGCGATGGGCGCTACAGGTGCAGCAGGTGCCATCCAAGCTTACCTGGGGATCGAGTATACACCGGAGAGTTTGGACGAGGGACCACCAGAGGGGCCCGACCTGATCCGGCTGGAGAACATGGTGGGCTGCCCCATTCCCGTCCCCGCCAACGGCACCACCCCCCTCCCACCTGATGCACCCACGTCGCCCGGACCAGGGATCTGCGTTCCGGCACCAGGGGCTGCGGCCCGTTCCCTTAAGGCTTGAGGGCGCCCCTGGCTGTATTCGCTTCTGTACGCTTCACTGTTTTTAGCCGCTCCCATATCTATGCCCGCGTCTACGCAACCGACGCCGGGAACGTAAATGTTGTTGTTTATATCGCTGTCCCACTAGATGGAGCTCGGGGATACACACGGGCGAGATTCCAGGGGCCTTGATTGCCCGTTTATCAGATGAGGTCCTGAGCGCAGTTGAATAAAAGGGTCTAATGCTGAGGTGGCGCCTTGCGACCACCTGCCCATGATGACGCTCAGGGCTATTCCGTGGTTTCAGTTGTTCCCGTGCCCCGGGCCTACCCTGGATACCCCATGCATGTGCTTGCTTATTGTTACACGACCAGTTAACTCCTCCTCACATCCTTAGGGTGTGGTCATCTAGGGATGGGTTGAGGGGGATTGCCATTCGTTGTGTACCTCATATCTTTCTGATATTATTATTATTATTTAGGGACACGTTTCATGGTTACATTTCTTTCCTGTGATTGTTATTGTGTAGTGTTTGTGTGGTTGTTGCATTTTGTTTATATCGTTATTGTTTACTGTTAGTTTTGTTGTTGCATTTTGTTGTTGTTGTTATGGTTTGGTGTTGGTTTTGTTGTGTATCATCTGCTGCCAGTATTGTCTGCTCGCGATGTAAGGCCGGGGTGGATGCCACCCCCTAGGTGGGGTGTGTATGGCATACCCATGTCTGAAGCAGGGGTAGCGTTTCTCCCACGTGGTTCCCCATACACCCGGTCCAGCGAGTTGTTTTAGTCCCATGCTCATGGTTGTTTGTTTTTATGATCATTTTGCCTTCTTTCTGTTATTTCTAATGGTGTTATAATGGTAGTCCCGCGCTGGAGTCCTATCCCTCGTACCCCTAATGAGTAAAAGTCGTCTTGCGACGACTTGAGGGGGATATGTTGGGAAAAATAACCTGCTGAGTACATCACATGTACATTATAAATATAGCTAACTCCTACCCCAGCCTGATGAGCACATCACATGGCAGTCACATTACAATATAGTCAACTTTTAACACATAACACAAACATGATAATATAGTCAGGTCAAGGCCAGAGCCAAGGCCCCATTTCCCAAGCAGGCAAATGGTAGACACTCAGACAATGCAACAGTCATCCTCAAGAAAGGGAGAGCCACATTAATTCATCACACAAGAGATACTTCGAGCACACAAGAGATACTTCGAGCACACAAGAGATACTTCGAGAACAAAGGAGACACTGAGGAGCTCTTCCCCGTTAGTAGGAACACAAGAAGATACACTTGCATACACCAGGGCCTGGGAGCCAAGGTCAAGCAAAAACACACAGAACCACACACACCTCAAACGCACACACCTCATCGAGAGGAGGATACAGCATAAAACTGTATCACACAGAGACTCTTCATCTTCTTCTGAAGCAGACCTTCCACGGAGGCGAAGCTCCGGACGAACCATCAGCGCTGATTAGGGACTTAGACATATTCGATTTCTCACGCTTTATGACTCTGTATAACCGTTGCCACTTTACTTAATAAATCCAAGGTCCTCGTGCCGACAGACTTTATTACCTCTCCGTCTCATTTCATCTGGTCCAGTAACTAGACAGACCGTTTTTCCCAACAATAGCCTACAAGACCACACAGAACAAGGGAGGCCACAAGTCTGACTAGGCATACACAAAATACATCACATTAAAACTAGACACATGCGTTGATAGATCGATAGATAGACAGATAGAAAGATAATTAAATATGTTCTATTATTTATTATGTATGCAAATTAGCCATGTGCGCCTAACACAAGAAAAACGTAATGTTGAGAAGTCATACTAAAAACGGATAGCAAGCGAAAGCTAAACCAGACTGTCAATCACATACTTTGGTTCCATTCTAACTTATGGTATGAGGCTAGTCTTTAAATCTTTGCAGTGACTGAATGTTGATGATAAAACTGATTGTTTTGCATAAGACGAGTGTGTGCGACTGCGTGTGTCCTTTCTGGCTTCGGCATACTGCATGGTTATGGGCCTTTTGGTGAGTTGTGGTCTTAGTGAAGCAGCCCTGCCTTGGAGTTGGATAAGTTGGAGTGATTGTGTATGGGCGTGCACGGGCGTGCGAGAGTGAGAGAGCACACCCGCCGCGTTGATGTTTGACTTGTTGTGGGCTGTCTGTCAGCATCCGCCGGGTTGGACGATGTGCTTTGTGTATGTGTTCAATGTACTATCTGTCTGGTCGTATTTGCTGTAGATTGATGGTTAAATAATGTCACACCACGATCGGTCTTGCAGGCACTCATTTGCAAGTGCACCGATTGCGTGTCCGATAGGCTAGGTTAACCCATAGCTAGCATTATCTTCTATTTCTAGATCTTCTGACTAAGTTTACCGGTACTTATCTGAACGACATAATCGCTGTCACTAGATATAAAGAAAACGTTGACGTTTCACTCGGTGCTATTCACTCACAGTAAAAATAAATAAAAGTGTCGTTATTGTAGCCTATGCACTGCTGTTCATTGACTAGCTCCAGCGCTAGGTTGCTGCGTTACTAAATCATCCACTCATTCTCCTCTGCAGTGGCGTGCACAGACATTTTGGGGGGCAGGTGCTCAGGGAAAAATAAGGGCACATTAAAGTGTCATTTCGAAGTGAAGAGTGATCATTACCACTTTTCTAAAGCAGCATCCTCCTCAGTGCCATGTCTTGATGTTGATGACCTCACTATGATTGATCTTGATATATTTTTCTATAGCAAGCAGGAGAAGGTCAGAGAGCCGTTCTTCTCCACACAGACTTCTTAGTTTAGTTTTGATAATTTTCAGCTTTGAAAATTATCTCTCCACAGAAGCAGTTGTCACTGGCAATGTTTCATCGATTTTTATCATCTTCACAAAGGCAGGAAAGATGAGCCGGCCACTGTTTTCCCTCAGTATGGCAAAGATTTCTTTGAGGTATTTTGCAGGAAAGCTGGAGTGGAACACCTTTAGTTCTGTCTTCAGCTGGTCCTCGTCTTCTCCATAGAAATCAGGATGTGGACGGCTTCCTTGGCTTCTGCGTTTGGCATGCTTACCCAGTTGGCATGTACCGTGAAGGGGTGGAAGGACTGAATGATTCTAGCAGTGGGACTTCAGCTCCTCAGTCACAGTATCCAGAAAGGAGGCTTAGGGGGCAAACAATACACTCTAGACTCAATTCATTTATGTGTTACATCGCCGGTTGGGCAGGGCAGGGGAGTAGGTGTGTGTGGACAGCAGCTGTGAACTACAGCTGCAACGCGCCTCCGTTTGTGTCCGCTCTGCGCGTTCACGTTGACAAAGGAAGAGAGTTGTGTGCGAGGAGGAGGGGGGGGGGGGGCATATATATTGGGCCATTATTATCACACGTTTTTAATTGTCGAGCCTTTATAGATGATAATGTCGGCATGGGCCACATACACTGTTTAAAAAAATAAAAAAATAATTCAGATTATTTTATTTTTTTCAAAAGGGCACTTGATTGGGTCAGGGGGCAAAGGGCAGGTGCTATAGCACCACCTTGGGTCTACCTGTGCACGCCACTGCTCCTCTGACCATGCATTTATTTGGCTTTGACCGCCATCAGTTGTCGACAATTCCTCATTCGCCCTCTCACGTCTGACAGGTTCGAAATTATACGGCTGTGGGCCATCATAATTTGTGGTTCTTGCCACCTCGTAGACGCCATAGTTCTAGTACTAGGCTGAGGCTACCTTTCATAGATAGAACACTAGATGCCTTCGGCGGCGTCTAGAACGTCACCATAGGCGCAGGCCCGTCGCGAGAAGGCAAGCAAACCAAGCAGTTGCTTGGGGCCCCGAGCTGGCCTGGGGCCCCACGACAACGACTGGTTATGAATAAAATGCAGCGACAAACTGTGTGAGCGCCCCTTTGATAGTCAATGCAGTAAAGTGCAATCCCAGATAGCAAAATGACATCGAATCAACGTTGAAATATGGTCATGGAGGTTGATTATTGGTTGTGGTTGGTTAAGGTTGAAAAATCAACATTGAATCAACATTGTTTTATGGTTGAAATTGCACATTGAAATGCCAACGGTGGATCAACATTGAATCAACATTGTTTAATGGTTGAAATTGACCATTGAAATTGACATGAAATGCCGACGTTAAATCAACGTTATTTCAATGATTGTTATCTTTTGTTTTGTTATGTGATTTTGTTTAAAACTAACGAAAATGTAAAAGAAATGAATGCATGTGTACATCTGTTCTTGTTGGCAGGGTTTGGAAGGGGGGAATGTAGGTGTACACGTGCATATATTTCTTGATATGTAACCCCTACGATAACCTTTCCCTCAAAATAGCCTCACCCAATCGCACCTCTGAACTTGGCCATAGGCTCGGCCAATCAATGACTTGCATGCAGGTGCCCTGGCGAATGGGAGGAGAGGAGAGGGCGGGACTAGAGGAGGTCGGCGGGAAACACGGAGAGGAAGACGGCGGTTGGGCGCGGTGCCATGGCAGACGGAGATTTCGAGATAATAGATCAGTTAAAGAACAGTTTAGCTCTTAGTTATTGCGTGTGCCTGTGCGACATGTTTTTATCTGAGCAACGGAACCTTTACGGCTTGAGTGGCGAGTGGAAGAGTGGAAGACTCCACGCCATCAGTGCTGAAGATTCATCCGGTGTTAACCAGTATAGTTCGCATAGTGCGAGTCGACCGTCCTTGCTAGGTAGTGCAGTTTGTTTATTCACCACTCGTTTTTCAACTGTTACACTATTGCTTTTATTTTTCCATCTTCTCTGAAGTAGGGGCGTCTCATCCTCTATCCATAAAGTATTGTGGCGAGCAGCGCGGGAAGGACGAGACGGGAGCCCAGGTTGGAATGGCGACGCAACTCGCAACTCTCGTGCGGTGCCTCAATACACCGCACGACCCCGAGAGCTGCCTTTATTCAAACACACAACAGAAAACACGGCACACCTCACCAACACACACAACACTCTCACTAATGGTCCCGATCACACTACACATCACAATTAACACACAAACAATAAAGAACCCCAAACCCGTTAACCCCACTTAACCTAATAACATAAACAAGTTATCTAAAGACAATAAAACCCCTTTTCCCCAAACAACATTATGAATACCCCATTACCCAGACTCCCCGGGGGGTAGGAGTCGCCACACAGCCCCCACCTTAGGGGTCAGACGTCCCGACGACCCCAACACCCACTGCACAGTCCCGAGTGTTCAGGGGGCCAGCGCCGCCGCCTTGGCCCCTGCCAGTAGCGGCCCTGTTGCGGTGCAGCCTTCCCCTCGGATTGGGACGCCCGTCTCCAATTGTCTGCAGAGGTCCTGGGGGTGTGGTCGGGGACCACCTCCATTGGGGCCCCCACCAGGTTCTGCTGTAGGGGGCCTCTGGGGCGCCGTTGTGGGCACCCCCATCCTTCGCCGCCCTCCGACGTCTGGCCTTCCGACGGCCACGCCGGCGGCTGCGACGAGGATGAGTGGCACGATGCCCCGTCCACCCGCAGTCCTCGACCAGCCCCAGCTGCCGACACTGCGCAAGGGAAGCCTCAGCCGTCTCGGTGGCGGGAAGGGTGGCCGTCCGGATCCGGCCCTTCCGCTGCCTGGACTTGACCTCCACATTCTTTGTGCCGGGGGCGGCCGCTGCCCCAGCCGCGTCCACGGATGCACGGCGGCAGAGCTCCTCCTCAGCCCGTTCCGCCTGGTCCAGAGCCGCATCGAGGGTATGGGGCTCGGTGAGGCGGACATGCTGCCCCAGACTCTCCGGCTGCAGTCCCCGCAGGAAAGCGTGGAGCGCCAGGGCCTCCCGTGTAGCCGCGGAGAATTTTGGGTAGCTGCGTCGGGTCAAGAGCTGGACGTCAGCAGCGTAGACGCCCAGGCTCTCCTCCTCCCTGCGGCTGAAGATCACGGCGGTGGTGGCGGCGGCAGCAGCGGTGGTAGCAGTGGCAGTCGGGCAGCGAATGGTGGACGGATCGAGGCGCGGGGACCCGCGAGAGTCGACTTCACATTCCGGGCAGAGACCGAGGACACCTGCAAGCCAGCACAGCAGTGGCAGATTGAGGGAAAAGGGCTGATCGTCGACACTGGCGCGACATCCCACATGCTGAACGACAGGAGCCGGTTCAAGTCCTTCGACAGCACATTCAAGCCAGAGAGCCACAGCATGGAGCTGGCCGACGGGAGGCGGACATTCGGGTTGGCGGAAGGCAGAGGAGACGCACAGGTGTGTCTCACCGACAGCGACGGACGAACGTGTACAGTGACTCTCAAGAACGCCCTGTACATCCCTTCGTTCCCACAAGAACTCTTCTCCGTGAAGTGTGCCACTGCACACGGTGCCAAGGTACTCTTCGAGGAAGGTAACGATGTTCTTGTAGCGCCTGATGGTGCATGTTTAGCATTCAAGTGTGTGACAGAATGTACTACTTGCAAACCAAGTGTGATGACAATGATATGTGAAATGTTAGCCATGATATTCAAACCTGGCATGAAATTATGGGGCATTGTAACTATGATGACATACTGAAACTGCAGGATGTAACCCTAGGCATGCACATTAAGGGTGCAAAACGTAAGCCTGAAAAGGAATGTCATGTGTGCATAGAGGGGAAGTTTACTCGGAAGAGAAACAGAAATGCAACAGACAAGGTGAAAACACCACTGGAGTTGGTAAACACTGATCTAGCTGGTCCAGTGACCAATGGTTCAATCGAGGGTTACAGGTACATGCAATCTTTCACAGATGTGTACACAGGAGTAGTATTCACATACTTCCTCAAAGCAAAGAGTGATGCCGTACTGGCTGCTGAAAAGTTCTTGGCTGACATAGCGCCTTATGGCAGTGTGAAATGCATCCGGTCAGACAACGGGACCGAGTTCACAAGCAGAGAGTTTAAGACACTCCTGCGAAAGAACAAGATCAGACAAGAGACGTCCTGTCCTTACTCCCCACACCAGAATGGGATAGCTGAGAGGGAAGGGCGCACTCTCTTTGAGATGGCAAGGTGTAAGCTCATTGACAGCAACTTACCTAAGAGTCTATGGCATTACGTCGTTCAGGAAGCAGCATACACCAGAAACCGATGCTTTAACAAGCACATAGGCACAACACCATACACAGCACTGACAGGGCAGAAGTGTGATCTAGCCAAGATGCACAAATTCGGGTCAGAGTGTTATGCGTACATACAAGACAAGGGTAAACTAGATCCCAGGTGTGAGAAGGGTCTTTTCGTAGGGCACGACAAAGACAGCCCAGCCTATCTAGTTTACTACCCCACCAAAGGTAAAGTGCAGAAGCACAGACTGGTCAAGTTATCACTAAGACCACATGTGACAGCGAGACTCAGACTCAGGACTTAGGACTTGACCCCATTGTAAATAGTGACAAGACCGACGCACCACAGCCCAGTGCTCAGAGCACAGACGTACAGAACTGACAGTCCACAATCCCCAGAGGATGATGGCGAGGAGCACCAAAGGGTGACGCCACAGGCCCCAAGCAGTGGGAGGTACCCCACTAGAGAGCGTAAGCCCCCAAGTTATCTCTGTGATTATGCTACTGAGGATGATAGTGGTGATGATGATAGCACACTCACCAGTGTTGACTATTGCTACCGAGCAGTGTGTGGTGTGCCACTGGCCTTTAAGCAGGCTATGACATCACCACAAGCAGGTAAATGGAAGAGGGCAATGGACGAGGAGATGCAGTCATTAGAGGAGAACCAGACCTTTACCCTGACAAAATTGCCAGAGGGCAGAAAGACAGTGGGAGGTAGGTGGGTATACTCAATTAAAGAGGGTGGTGATGGGTGTGAGCAGTACAAGGCCAGATTTGTGGCGAAGGGGTATAGCCAGAGAGAGGGGATAGATTATGGTGAGACATTCTCCCCCACGGCAAATATGACCAGTGTGCGTGTGACCAGTCATGCAAAAGGCAGCACAAGAGAACTTGTACTACACCGAATGAGATGGTAGCAGATGCTATGACCAAGCCTCTCTCAAAGGTTAAACTGAGGAAATTTTCAGGAGTCATGTTTGGTGTAAGCATCTGATGAATAGTAAATATGTTTTTGATTTAATTCTGTATTTTTTTTATTCTGATTGTTAAAAGCTGTACAGGATACAGGTCACTCATAAGTGGGAGTGTTGACATAAGTATGTATGATTGACTGTGATGTATTCTGTACTGTATATCTGTTCCACACCACAAGGGGGCGTTATCAGTTTGATAACGATGTGATATGATTGATGACGTCATGCCCCTTATTAATATGAATGTTCCGGACTTCATCATTCTCTTAGCCCGCTCCCAACATGAAGGCTGGAAGAGCAGTTTAGTTATTCACTATAAAATAAATATGCCTTGAGGCTGAAGATTAAAACTCGTCTCGTCTACTTTTCTGTTGTTGCACTGTTGGACTCCTGTTGTGTTAGTAGTGCTCCTGCTAACAGTTCCGCTATCGCTATTTGTTGAGATAGATATCCGATAACCCTTGACATGACATGTTAAGGTTTCAAGTAAAATGTGTGTGCAGTGGATTTGCTTACTACTACTATTCCTTGGTTGATTATACCGGTGCACTGCTTTGATATCGGTAAAGCTGCCACCTAGGCTACGTCACTCGCCTGTCAAACTGAAGATTTCCTTTCCTCTTTTACCTCAGGGACACCAGACCAGACGGCTCATTAATTTCAGAGCGACCAGGGAAAATGAGTTCCTAAAATCAAAAATGATCGCCAGAAAACAGTGGGAGTGAGTCTTACGTTGTTCAATCTT
Organism: Gadus chalcogrammus; assembly: GCF_026213295.1. NCBI lineage: Eukaryota > Metazoa > Chordata > Actinopteri > Gadiformes > Gadidae > Gadus > Gadus chalcogrammus. Next base: position 1,395,214 of record NC_079430.1, on the reverse strand, counting down.
TTCATTCTTGCGTCTGTTTCTTCTTTGGTATTTCTGTGTTGAGCTCAATAGCCCACTGAATGTCTGTGTCGTTATACTGTACGTTGGCTGTGATGTAGGCTTTATCTGGAAGTAATGGGGATGGAGGGGAAAGTGACCAGGCAACAGGCTTCTAAGAAGTGGGAGAACCTTAAAAAGAAGTGCATGGTATGTGTCTAGTTTGAAATAAACAATTACCAATTGCCTAATGAATGTATCAACCAAACGAGACCATTGTTTTTGTAATTGAGTATTTGCTGTGTGTGTGTGTAGTGTGTGTGTGTGTGTGGTGTGTGTGTGTGTGTGTGCGTGTGTGTGTGTGTGTGTGTGTGTGTGTGTGTTTGTTTTTTCAGGATTTGAGGACTCCCAAAACTGGGTCGGGGGCTGAAAGTGGAGAGGTGACTGTGGCGACGTGGCAGTATTTTGACTTGATGCACGAGGGTTCTTGGTGCCGGCCAGCAATTGACCCACCAGTCCTTGTGTCATCTATTCAAGACCCCATGGTTATCCTCATGGTGAGGGTGATGTGGTTTCATGAATTTCACTAACTGCTATTCAAACATGTTTCATGAGATATTAGCTGAAAATTTCTAAAGAGAATGACTTCTAACAACTGACTTGCATTGGTTTCTTTAGGAGATGGTGGAGCCCTACACCCAAGCACCCCCGACAGCAGCCAGCACCCCAGTACACCCTACCACATCCATACCACCACGAAGGAGGTCCAAAACAGTGGCAGAACTCCTGGCTGAGGAGGCCCTTCAGGAGCAGAGGCGCCATGAAGACAGTGAGGCCAAGACGGATCGCTTTCTGGATCTCTTTGAGAGGATGATCAACAAATTATAATTGATTATTGTTGTTCCTATGTTTTTATTCTTGCTATTTATTAATTTATGCTATTTATTATTCCTATTTATTATTGTTATATATATTTCTAATTTTAATGTTACTTGTTGAACAATTAAATATTCTTGTTTACAAAAGTTTTTCTATGTGTGATAAATGCTACAAGAAGCAGATAGTTTTAAAACATTTTTTTTCTAACTATCAATCAACAAATAAATAACAAAGTATGAACATAATCATCAGGATAAACTTGTAAGGGAACATAAATACCAACAGGTAACTGTAGAAAAACTATTTACAAGTGATTAGTAAGCGTAATAACAATTAAACTTCATATGAAACTTGGGCAGCCAGTGAGTCTCTGATAACAAATCCTGGTGTTTCATTGAGTCCAATTTGTTCTTGAGGGGGATGGGGGTCAAGGTCATCCCTGGCAATGTCTTCATCAGGATCCAGTGTGTCTCCATTATTTAAGCAAACATTGTGCAAGAAGGCACAGGAAGCAATGACCTGTGGGGCAAAGGTAGGCTTGACTTCTAGCGCCCAGAAAAAGGGTGACCTCCACCTTGTCTTCATCATCCCGAAGGCCCGCTCTATCACACAACGCGCCTTGGATTGGCGGTAATTAAAGCGCTGCTGCACCCGCCCAATCACCGGCTCTTTATAGGGAGTCAACAGACATACGGCCGTCTGGAGGCAGGGGTACCCACCATCACCTAAAAGCATGTAACCCGGCGGTGGATACCTGGCAGTCAAATAAAAATAACTGTTTTTCATTACCCTTGTGTCATGGACAGACCCTGGGTAGCCCACAAAAATGTCCAAAAATGTCCCCTTTCCATCGCATATGGCCTGCATGTTAATTGAATAAAAGTTCTTGTAATTTAGATAGTCTAATCGATGTAGTTGTGGTGGCTTGATCCGAATATGGGTTCCATCGATCGCCCCGACAACATTTGCAAAAGCAGGGGTCCCTGATAGATCAGCAAACCCTTGCCCTACTGCTTTCAGCTCCTCATAGGCCTGTGGGAAGGAGTTCACCCTGTTCAAATTGTTCCAGATACTTTGTGCCACCCGTGTATAACTCTGTGCACAGTTGTCTTCGGTACACTGAACACCCTGGATACCACCCGGTATGACAGTCCATGGGCAAGCCAATGTGTGTAGATCAGGATTTCAAATTGATCCCCCCAACCATGATCTTGCCCCCTGTCCAGGAGCCTCTGCAGGCTGTTCATGGCACGTCTGGACAGGCGAAAATCTTGCCACAGTTCAGCCCCCTCATCGCGCCATATCCGCAGGATGGGCACAGCCGCATCCACCCTGCAATACATAGGTGGACGATCCGCCTGGAGAAACAAAGAGACTGATGATCAAACTGGGGTCGAGATGATGCCTCATGAAATGTCAAAGCCTCTCAGCCAGATGAACCACCAAAGTGGTTCAATCAAATCATTTGAGAATTCATAAATCAGTTGGCTAAGATTTTCAGATCGCGGGACAGCACAACGTAATTTCGCCTATGAATCCTACTCGATACGGAGCTTCGCTGGGGAGGAGCCGACACCTACTTGACGCACGCCCCGATGCCTCGACGCAAACCATTACATCACTATTTAAAACCACTTGATGATAACATTTCCTAACTCACCCGGCACTGACAAAAATAAATTAACACATACATGGTTAAAAAACAGATCGTATACAAACACATACGAAAGCTAGCCTACATTTCCAGCTGAGCCGGCTGGCTAACTGATATTTCATACAATGAAAAAATAAAGAAGAGTTATACGTACCATCATTTGATTAGTTATAATGTCGGTTGCCTTCCCCAAGGCAGACATTATAGACATTACAGACATTAACAGACGTGAGGACGGCATCATGAATTAATAATTAATGCGACTCAATTGCCGCCTTTGAGAGGGGTCTGTGCGCGTGGAACTCAACTGTAGACATACCCTATATCAAGGTAGTGTAATGTTCTGTTACGTAATTGGATGTTGTATGTGTTTTTCCTTCTGAACACCCACTGATCGTACCTCATACGAATTAACGTTTTAACATTATTTAGGATCTTCATGCTCTTCCACCGGCACATTTTGCATGTTTCCATCGGTTATTGTCTACTTTTAATAAAGTAACCAAATGCAATATGTTCTTGTACTGTTGTGCTTTGATATAGTGGTCAGTTAGAATGAAGATCAAATCACATTCCAGTGACCATAATGTGTTTGTGCATGTAAGAAATGGATTTTTGTAGCCTATCAACAAATTATTCACGACAAGACACGTCTTCTTTGCATAGCTCCTCCAAGCGATGTGTGTGTACACTATCGATTGAAAGAGCTTGGCTAGATTTCATTCCAACCAACTATGGCAATGTTTTGATATGTTGAGGGGAGTGTCTTATGTCTGCATTTATTTGAAAGAGCATATGCACAGAAAAGCAGACGGACGGAGTTGCAATGGAGATCCTGCGAGTTTTTAAAGCCATGTGACACGTCACATCACATAGGGAAGTTAACGCCAGCATTTCTGACGTTTTTATCCACTAATTCATTATGTTATGTGAGGCAACGCAACGCATGCTTGATCTGAAACATGCCTACTCTTGGCCTCTGTTGACATAGCAGTCAGCTGTCCGCAGTCAGCGACGATGAAGCCACGTAATGGAGGGGCGTCCCGTTTCTCAGGGAACGTTTTACCCCTCTGTATTGAGGGGCAAGGGGAAGGGGTAAGGGGAAGGGGGGGGTAAGGGGGAGGGTAAGGGGAAGGGGTAAGGGCTAGAAATGGGATTGGGCCTAAGTCACTAACAGGTAGGGCTTTGATTCCGAACTTTGTTACTCGAATATAATTCGAATATAAAAAAATAAATCTAAATTTGAACGAATCCCTTAATATTCAAACCTGTTATGGGCAGGTTCTATTCATATTGTAATGACCACGGAAGAGGCATTGAATGAAGTATTGATTACACAGCGATTTATTAGATGCCTAACAAACCGTTGGAACACGCAAGACCAGTACACATAGCTACGCAGTAAACAAAATTCAAAAAGGCTACGCTGGTAGTAACAGGCTTTTTTTGAATTTCGAAATTAGATTACATTTTTTTACTTCATAATGTGGACAATGACATCGTAATAATGGGGACGAGGAGGTCACACAGTGGAGGAGTTACTGCTTATTCACTGTACTAGTTGTTGCTTGGTAGTAACTGGCTTTTTGAATTTTGTTTACCGCGTAGCTATGTTTACTGGTCTTGCGTGTTCCAACGGTAACGGCTTTTTTGAAATTGTAAAACTAATACAACTAACGTTACCTATTCAATAAAATGCATTACTGAACATACACATTACCTTATACGTCGAATTCATACACGTTACAATGATGAACGACGACCTATCATCGAAGCAGACTTTTGGCATTTGTCGGATATGTTAACGTGATATTTGCCAATTTATTTGTATTGGAAATAGCTAGAAAGGACTGACTTACCTCGGAAATGTTGGTAAGAAGTGAAGTGAAGTGATCAAATGAAAGGTGTGAAGATTTTCGTAATTTCGTAATTTTGTAATGCCAAATCAAAGTACTGAAGTGAAGTGAAGATTTTCGTAATGTCACGTTTGAAAAGTGCAATTTTTGGTAGCGATACGAGCGCTGATTGGCCAATTTTTGGTAGATGATACGAGCTCTGATTGGCCAATTTTTGGTAGATGATACGAGCGCTGATTGGCCAATTCTTGGTAGATGATACGAGCGCTGATTGGCCAATTCTTGGTAGATTCGACCTCGACTCACAGGCGACGGGGAGCGCAGTCGAGATGGGGTTTTATTAAAAGCTACCTTCCACCACGTCTCCCCAACGTGACGTCATCGCCGAATGGCGTTAGAAAACACCCGTTACTGCCGAAAACTACAAAACCGGACTTTAACACTATTATGGAGACATTTTATACATGATACACATATTTTGAGTGCTTTATGTACCCATTAATCAAAACTTCCGGTTAACATGCACGTAGCTGGGCCTTTAACCAATGAAACCAACCTAAAACGAAGCCGATATGGATTAAACTGTGAAGTATATGTATTCTGAAATGTAAAGGTATCGAAATTCGTTTTTCAGATTATTGAAGATACGGGTGTGTTGATTTGTTAAATGGTTTGAACGAAGGTTAACGTTGGGAATTGACTAAGTTACCCCATTGACTTTCATTTTTAAAACAAATGCCAAAAAGCATAATAGTTTAAAAAGTTGAATGAGTTGAAAAACGCCGAGATAGCCATCATAAGAGCTGGACCGGACGTCTTGATAGTTGAATGGTTTCTGTAGCTGGAAATATGCAGGAGCAGTTAGCTGCGCAAAAAACAGCCAAACGGAATAAAGAAAACGTAAGAACAGTAGATGTGCTTGCAGTAGGAACCAAATACGATCGTAATCGATCGTTTATTGCTACTTATTATTACGCACATTATAGTTGCTCTATCTCCAGGGACTGGGATCTACACAGAGCCATTAACAAACACACCCCTGCAGCAGTTTCTATGGGCCAGTGGCGCAATGGATAACGCGTCTGACTACGGATCAGAAGATTCCAGGTTCGACTCCTGGCTGGCTCGTATTTTTTTTCACCATAATGCCGAAGCATGCCACGAACACACATCAGCCGGCGTATATCAACACGACGCACTTCGTGGTAGAAAAATAAACCCGCATGTAAGTTGTGATTTGGCTAATTATCAAAAGTAAATCTTTCCGTACCTTGGTACTTCAAAACGTCATTCAAACAAATAGGCAAAATAAAGTGTAGCCTCTGTTCAACAACCTGACAAGGGGTTCGGGTTCGGGTCCATATTAGAGAATATAAAGATTATACTTTATACTTTCAGCGTTAAGCGGACATAAATACGGCCAACTTATTTTCATGAGCCTCTCATGTATTAAATAGACTATCTCACATATGGGCCTTTATGCGTAGCTAGGCCTACTTATGAACATCACCTTTATGTTTATTTTAAGTATCCTGTGTCTTAAACATTTATAATTATAATGTCAAACATATCACCCTTAAACGTTGGACTTTGTGCGAATATTTAGTAATCATTCATTAACAACCTTAAAATGGCAATGTATCAGGATTCAATCAAACGATAAACAGATAGTGTGTACATATTGGAAGGCCCGTCTAATTATTGACGAGCCGGGAGCCATAGTAATCTGATCCACCAGTGATGGCTCTCTTTAGTCGCCGTGGAGGATACCTGTCTACCGTCCAGGCAGTCTGGAAATGTTCAGAAACAAAAAAGTCACATCTCAGTTATTCAGATGAGGGCTTGCTTTTCAAGTCATATTACTTTGTTCAATACATTTTCAAAAGATGCTTAAGTACTTATTAGGTTAATGTCTGAAATGGAAGTCATAAATTAAATTATAATATTTAATGAGGTTATATAAGTCAACAATATGGTACACTCAGATAGAGATACTTTTCAGAATACATTCATCTTTTATAACTTCCTGAATATCTGTAGGCCCATCTGACTGCGTTACTCAAAGTGATGGACTAAGTGAAGATTACGAGCCTCTTCAATACAAAATAAAAGACAGTTATAATTGATTACCAGATAGTGAGTAGTATCATCAGCATGATCCGTAGCCTGAAACTGAGCCATTTGACAAAACGGTTAAGGTTATGTTTTCGATATCCGTCAATACCAAGTAGTATCAAGAGGATTTTAATTAGAGAGCGTAGGATGTGTCAAAAACTTTGACTGAAAGGCACTAAAAGGCTGTGTTAAACAATCATTAAGTAGTACTATGATACGAGTACTATCACAAAGAACTATGAAAGAGGAAATAGAGAGTTTCTCACTCATCTGAACGTAACAAAAAACATGATTCTCTCAATCTCTCTTGTTGTCATCTTGTAGTGTGCTCAAATCTGTAGACTCAGCCAAGGCCCAGGAACTCTGGTGTAGCAATTTGACCCAGACGTGCTTCACACGCTCCGGTCCTGTCCATCTTGTACGATGACGGTGTGTCAGAGCGGGGAACTGATGAACCCTTGATTATCGTCAGCCGTGTTGTCCCACTGTGTGAGTTGAGTGTACTGTCAGATCCAGGGATTCGGACCACAAAAGTTAAAGAGTTAAAAGACAAAGATGACAAAACAACACTGAAAAGGCCATTCAAGTAAAGGTTAAAAGGATAAAAATGAGTTCTTTAGGTACGTCTTTCAAAATCGTGTAAAGCGGTAAAATAGGGTGAATATAATGTCTCGTCTCGTTGTACATTATGGGTCACATGATGAGGAACCAGTAGGTAGAACACTGCAAGACACACAGAGACTAAACGCACACACCTGGCACACCCACACAGTCTGACCCCATACCTTAACTATATCTCTTACCAAACACATTTACACTTTGTCGTTTATAGCAGAGCACTGAAACTTAATCCTTCCTGACCCTGAACCTAACCATTTCAAACTGTATACCTTAACATCAAGAATCCTATACGATACCATTTCAAACTCCTGCACCTCAAGAGCTTTGCAAAGACATTCGGTCCGCCAGTCTTTATAACATTAATTTCTTAATATTAATATCACCTGAGTTTAGGGGACTGTGTGGTGGGAGCTGTTACATTTAGTCTCTCCCGCCAGGACACTTTTTGTAATTGTCTTATTGACAACCTTGTTCACTCTGGTTTCACCTGAAAGTTTCCATATTGATCTCTTTTATAGCATAGTCTTTCTCCATTGTGTAGGGCAGGGTTCCACAACGAGTTGTCTCTCTCCTATTGGACAAGTTTGTATCCATCAATCAACTCCAAGAGCACATGTATCTCTTATTCCTTCTCCTTCTCCATCCACAGGACTTCAAGGTGACTCAGGTTCCCACTCATCAATTCATTTCCTTTTGATCATAAAAACAGGTGTTTCTTTCAGAGGATTAGAAGGTGGTGGTTGTGGTGGTTGTCCCTACTCGTCATACTTCTGCAGGGCCTCCTGCAGCTTGGCGGTGATCTTCTGGAAGAAGAGGATCTGCTGGCTGAGGTGGTGCTGCATCTGGCTGCGGAAGTCCCGTACGCGGGTGCGGTGGAAGTGCTGCACCTCGGCAAGCGTGGCGCACGAGATGATGTTGCAGCGGTTGTGGAGGTCGGCGTCTGACTTCTGGCAGTCCTTCACCTTGGTCAGAGCTCCTAGAGGAAGAGGAGGAAGAGGAGATGTTACTAGAACATAATGGATAAACCTAAGTTCACCGAATTCAACACGACCATAAACTACTACAATAGGCAGACCACGATGAACATAAACTATTACTAAAGACCAGGGGCCGTATTCACAAAGCATTTTATCTTACCGGTAGGAGTGCTCTTAACTCGCGCTAAAACATTTTTTTTGTTTTTTTCTTAAAAGTTATTCACAAAGCCGCTGAGATGATTGGAATACGGCCCCTGGTCTTTAGTAATAGTTTATGTTCATCGTGGTCTGGTTGTTCAAACGAGCCCACTGAAAAACAAGGAAATAGCCTAGGCTAGAAATGAATTCCTATTAAGTAGTTATAGTGCAGTTAGCAGAATACACGCATGATGACAATTTTGTGCAGACCACGATAATGACGTTGTAGCCTGCACGTTCAAGAGAGAGAGAAAGCAAACAATAAAAATAGGTACAATTTAAAAGAAAATAAATGTTATGAACTACCCAAGTGTTGACTGATTTGTGCCAAGGTGTTTACCTAAAATGTGTTTTCAAAGTGATCCCTAAATGCCTGTCCACTCATCATCATCATCATCATCATCATCATCATCATCGTCTGGCTGTGGAATGTTCCTCCGCTTGCAGAGGTTGTGTAGAAAGGCACATACAGTGATTACTGTGCTTGCCCTCTCTGGGGTGAGGCGTATTTCGCCGTGGAGGACATGAAACCGACGTTTCATCTGCCCAATTCCTCTCTCCACAACATTTCGTGTATGTTTGTGTGCTCTAGCATATATGGAAGAAATCAGTAAACAATAATAAATATGGATTCAACAAATAAAAGGCGTCAAAGAGCCAATACGATGTGTTTTACGCATAGGACTAAGCGTAATCTGCGTAATCACTTACATGTTATACTTTAACTGTGCTCCCGGTTGTGGATTGAGGTAGGGTGTCTAGAGCCACGTCTTGCATGGATAGTCACTGTCACCCAGCAAGTGACACCCAACTGGTACATCTCAAAAAGCTGCCTCAGACCGCTCACCATTAAAATGCGCGAATCATGGGTAGCTGAAGATCCAGGCCACTTTGCAACAACATCCAGTAGGCTATGTTAAAATTTGCATCAAAAACAACCTGCGTGTTGATGGAATGCACTTTCTTCCTATTGACGAACACGTCCTCGTCTTTTGATGGCGCAATTATTTTTATGTGCGTCCCGTCAATAGCACCGACCACACCGGGCATACCTGCAATTGCCATGAAGTTGGCTTTGATCCTGTGTAATTGTTGAATGTCCAAAGGAAAATTTATGGCACGGCTGACTGATGGTTGCGATAATTTTAAATCGTCGGCATTGCAAAGTTGCATTTCCCCTGTTGCTAAATAACGTAGTGTGGCCTAACATTTTATTTCGGAATTTATCGGATTCTTCCTGGAAGTCGGGGATGTTATTGCATCACGCATTAACTCCACAACAAGTTGAATAGTCTAACATTTAGTCTCGCAGGCATTTTACGATTCTTTGTGAATAGGTCTTACTGAGTTAGGAGTCCTCTTGAGGACTTTTAAGCTCTCCTAGACTTAGGTGCTACTTTTAGGCCCAAAATACTTTGTGAATTGCTCTTAGTGAAAAAAGTTAGGAGTCCTAAATTTAAGAGTGACACGCCAGGAGTTACTCCTAAATTCGCCAGTTAGGACCTACTTTTAGCCATAAGATCCTTTGTGAATACGGCCCCAGAACTGATATTCATAAACTATCACCATAGGCAGAAAATAATATAGAAAAACTATTACTATAGGCTGACAACAATTCAGAAACCAATACTAGGGCATGGTGGCTCCTTGAGCAGCTCCTAGCCGAAAGGTTTGGGTTCGATGTCCAATGTCTGCAGCCTCATCAGTTGGATGCAAGATCCTTCAACCTGAACTCCCTAATGGCTTCTACCATCACTGCGGCCATTCTCCGGGGTCAAGTGTTAGCTCAACGTCTGGTAGCAGGAAGGAGGAGGAAGTGTGGCTCAACAGCCAAGCTGACTCAACACGAGCACGCTCAGGAAGTGGCCTGGCGTCTGTATATCACAACCCTCCTCTGATACAGGCCCTCAGACCCTGACTTACTGTCCCTCTCTTACACACACACACACACACCACACCACACCACACCACACACACACCACACACTAACAACTACAGTAACTTGTTGGAATTAGTCTGAATTAGACTGTTTCTCTGGTCTCTCTGTATCTCTCGCTACCTCAGTCAACCCAACCAGCAAACATACAATATTAAACACATACATAGGTATGTCTTACGCATTTATAAGTGTGTTGTTTTTGTATTTTTTGAATGTACGTATGTTATTTTTATGTTTCTTTTTTTTCTTCCTTCAGTCTCTTTGCTTATGTAAACAACCCGTGTAAAAATGTGCTATTAAATACTTATACATACACACATACACACGGTATTTGTGTATGTATACACAAATACTGGAAGCAGTGAACATTGAACAACTGTTCTTTCCGTTAGGCCAGGCCTATATGTTGACATGAATTGATTGCTTAAATGATATTATAAACATCTTTATTTAACTATTGAATTGTAGAAGGAAAAAAATTCTAATCATAGTGATCTCCAGTCAGTAACAGTAACAAATCCTTTATATCGCGATGTCGGTTTCAATTCTATTAATCGTTCATCCCTACTAGACTGCCTCAGTTTTCTAGTGCAATTGAACTTTGCTCACCAGGCTAATGAGCTTACAGTCGCTATAAAAACTAAAAGCTGGGGAACCAGATGCATGCTGGGAAAATGTGTAAACTCTGTTACATTAACCACCTCACCCCTACCCACACATCCACCAATTCCCTCTTCCTCTGTTCTTTCTCTCTATTAGCATCAAGGAGGGAAAGAGGGGGGAGGGAGAAGAGAAAAGCATGAAAGAGGAGGATAATCAGGAGTCCCTTGAGAAGGAGGAAGATGCCAACTCCATTTCTGCCCCACGCCGACGAGAAGAGGGAGTGTAGTAGAGAGGCAGAGGCAGATCATTTGGAGTCGGTTATTCTCTGCATTCCTGCCTCAAGGGGATCTCTGAGAAAGAGCCTCATTCAAATCAGATGTCAGCGATGACGTCAAGGGCTCTCTAATTAGTTGGCGTGTTAGCCAGTAAGTAAAGGGGCATAGGCCTTGCACATTACACCACTGTCAGTAAAAAAAAGTCCAAAGAAACGACAATGAAATTCAATGAATAGTTAAAAAGATATCTGTTGAGGTTTGGATTAGGACAGTGACCTCAAACCGCTCCCATCAGTTGTTTGTGTTATCACCACAGTTTACAGCTATGCGATAGCAGTGTTATCTACAAATAAACAGTGTGCCTTGTATTAATATATACAGGTTATGTATTGCAAGGTGTATTTGGTAAGCGGGTTGATTATTTGTTTTCCTGTTTAAATGTTCACTTAATTCTTTTTTTAGCACTTTTTGTTTGCAGAGCTTCTGCATGGGCAGGACTAGTTGCCCTTGGGGTAAATAAATAGCTATTCTGTTCTTCAACAACAACTCTAGTGAGTTGCAGATGCAGATTCAGAAGGAGTCTGAAGTGTTTTACCAGCTTCCCAGGCTCCTAATACCTGCCCTGGTACCCAAACGCACGGGAAACCTGCTAGAGGTTTAACCTGAGGGCTAGGACCGCGCGTGTGTTGCACAGAGTTCTGGGCTACCATTGGTAGCTAGAGAACAGGGTTAAGGAACACAACGAGACGCCGCCTCCGGACTTGGCGAGCAGCAGGCGTGACTTTGCCAGCAGATCCACCTCCTTCCAGACTCAGAGTCCTACAGATACCTTGCACTGATCTGGTTGGGTTTGACCCTGGTCCTGCAGTATTACAGATGGTGCCTGTTCCTTTAAAGGGGTAGTTCGGAATTTTGGACATAGGGCCTGATTCCCAAGTGAGCATTGGTATTCTATATCACTGGAGACAGTTTTCAACACATTTCATACAGTCCTTCTTGTTGCAGAGTTTGCTCATGCTAGGCTAGCGCAAGTCAACGGGCAATGCTAGCCTGCTATTAAAAACAGTCTTACCCACTCCACAGTACACCCGAGGTAAATCAATTATAACGACAGACTATAAATCTAAATGTCTGTTTATAGAATAATGTTAGAAATAAAACCAACCTTGCATTGCATTGCATTTTGAGGGAATTGCGGGGTCTCAGCAGCAGTGTTTATATTCCTGTACGTAGGCTACGGCAGCGGCGGACTGATACCTAGGTTACCTGCCGCTGTCATTGCTACAAACGCAGAGTACAGTGAACGAAGGAATTCTATAAGCGTATTCAATTAACAAGATATGCCCACGTTTGGAGGAGTTTGCGATGCATCTGCTTTTGAAGATGATTATGAGGAATTTGTTGTATCCAACGAACCGTACATGTACGAGCCGGTGTTTTGATGTCCAAGCCAGCAGCAACAAGCCACAGTTGAGTCATTTCTGGATCTCGCACTGGAAATTGGTGGAAACTTTGTGGTGCCCATCTGTACCGTTTATTTCTACAATTTCTAAAAGCACACTGAACCATCATGTTGCCTAGTCGTTCATTGCGCTTCTGTCCCACGCTTCTCTGTTTACGTTCTTCTGTCGTGATTCGGTTACAAACCTAACCAGCGCATAGTAAAATTCCGCTTCTGCTGAGAAAGTAGTCCCTCGATGATTCATGCGATGCAAGGTTAGTTTTATTTCTAACATTATTCTATCAACACAGACATTTAAATCTAGTCTGGCGTTATAATTGATTTACCTCGGGTGTACTGTGGAGTGGGTAAGACTGTTTTTAATAGCAGGCTAGCATTGCCCGTTGACTTGCGCTAGCCTAGCACGAGCAAACTCTGCAACTATAAGGACTGTATGAAATGTGTTGAAAACTGTCTCCAGTGATGTAGAATACCAATGCTCACTTGGGAATCAGGCCCTATGTCCAAAATTCCGAACTACCCCTTTAAGAGACTAATTTTCCAAATTCTATTTGGACAGAAGCATCTGCTTTATGAATAAATGTAAAAGACTGTCTGTCTGTCTGTCTGTCTGTCTGTCTGTCTGTCTGTCTGTCTGTCTGTCTGTCTGTCTGTCTGTCTGTCTGTCTGTCTGTCTGTCTGTCTGTCTGTCTGTCTGTCTGTCTGTCTGTCTGTCTGTCTGTCTGTCTGTCTGTCTGTCTGTCTGTCTGTCGTCTGTCTGTCTGTCTGTCTGTGTAATGAAACAATTCTGTAGCCTGTTCTTGATAATCCATCACTGCTACACCGCTTACATACTTGTTTACGTATTTTTTTATCCAACGTTATTCCCCTTTGTAAATGGGGCCACTGCCATTTCACTTTGACCTGGTGAAGACCTTTCTCTAGCTCCTGGTCCTACCTTTCTGCACGTGGATGATGTCCGGGTAGTTGGCCAGGTGGCCTCGGTACAGGTCCAGCAGGTCTGAGATGGGGTCAAGGTCTTGGCGGGGCTGCTCGGCAAAGTATTCCCCGATGGTCTCGTAGGCCTCCCGGTGTAGGCCAGGGCCTGGTTGAGGCCTGCGGAGTAGGCCTGCTGGTCCATCTCAAAGGCCTGGCCCAGCAGCCTGAAGGACTGACCCACGCGCTGGTACTCCTTCTTGAAGCCGGTGATCTGCTTGCGGGCGAACTCGTTGATGGTAGTGTTCACCACCACGATGTTCTCATCCAGCCGCTTTGTGAAAGACTTGAAGCCCTCGATCTTGCTCTCCACCTCCTGGAGGTCCAGGGGAACGACCGGAGGACTAGCAGCGGTGGGGAATGGAAACCGGTTGAAGTTCATAGAATTTGTGATTTTTCCTCTGGAGGTGGTCGTAGCTGTGACTTAAGGCCAGATATACATCGGCATTGAACAGCTGCCATACCTTACACCTTGGCTCTCTGTGGCGGTGGTGATCTTAATAATGTGAGGAATATGTGTCGTACAAATAGTGTCAATGGATCATCCTCCACCCTGACCTGGTTACATTTTTGGAAAGGTGTTTTAGCTGGAAGTATTATTTGGCCTTTAATGTTCACTTTCTGGGAAACAGTCGGTTGACCATTGAGTCACCAACTGCATCAGCTCATCATTAACATTAGTGAGCTATCTTTATTCTATTTCTTCCTCATTATGCTCATTGCTGTATGAAAACAAAGCATGTCAATAGTAAACCAGTTGGATGTGCTCAGCTTAATGCAAACAAGAAGAATAAATTCAGCTTTTGTTCAGAATGTTTTATGCCCCATGACCCAATATTCAAATCATACTTCCATGTCAAACTCCCGCCTAAGTACCCAGTGGGTCTCTCAGTCACAAGTGTAGAAACAGAGGCTGTTGCCGTAGTTACCAAAAATGCAAAACGATGGACAGACCAGTTTGTCTTTCGTGCTACAATTTCCAGTTAATTTGGTTAGCTTCGAGGCTTGCAATTCAACACAGAGGTATGATTTGGCCGTGAGGGCTAACCCCAAGCTTTAGAGAGGGCCGTCGTCGGGCCGTATGAGCTTCCCTCATCCCTGGTTTCCCTCTCAGCCTGCTCCACTGACCTGATGGTGAGGAAGAAGTTGGCCCCGACCATCTCGTCCCTCTCGGCCCTCCTCTTGCCCAGTTTCCAGGCCTTCTCGTCTGCCCCGCAGGTCAGGAAGTGCTGGAAGACGTCGCAGCGGCCCAGCACCGGGTGGCTGCTCATGTGGTTCATCCACCAGATGAGGCCCTTCCTCCGCTTGGTGATGAAGTCCTCCTCGAAGCGCCCCGTCGCCTGCTTCTCCGGGAGGTGGGGCACCGAGATGACCGGGAACCGCTCCACCAGCCGCGCATAGAGCCAATCAAAGTGTTTGTACCTAAATCCAACAGGAAGTACCCTTTTAAAAACATCCCTTCAGCTCTCTCTCTAAAGCCAATCAAAGTGTTGGTGCCTCAAACAAACACAGCTAGAAATACGCTTTTTAAACAAACCCTTTCTCTTCAAGTGTTCAGGAAACTTTAAACCAATGAGAACGCAGTTAGGGGTCCTCTGTTAAGCCAATGAGCGATATGTATTCCTCCACTTTTGCTCAATAGGAATGGAAAGGAGTTCGGAGCTCTTCAGGGGGGGGGGATATAAAAAGAAGAGAATAGATCATCATGATCATAGGAGTAGACAATAATGTGGTAGAGGAAGAGAGGGGGGGGGTCAGTATTGTGTAGTAGCTAGGGGAGTATAAAGGACTTGGTGTCAATCCCCAATGTCAGCAACATGTAGGCATTAGAGTGAAAGAGAGAGAGAGAGAGAGAGAGAGAGAGAGAGAGAGAGAGAGAGAGAGAGAGAGAGAGAGAGAGAGAGAGAGAGAATAAAGTGTTCATGGATGAAGTTCAACTCATATTAACCGAACCTTTAGGGAGATCCACCTGCAACCGGCAGGGCATGATATATACATAAATATACGAGATGGCGATGCTATTGGTGGGGCTGAAATGATCAAAGGAGGGCAGATCGCCCACTCTTCCCTCCTCCAATATAAAGGGAGAGAGATCTGC
The DNA here is from genome assembly GCF_026213295.1 of Gadus chalcogrammus. Classification (NCBI taxonomy): domain Eukaryota; kingdom Metazoa; phylum Chordata; class Actinopteri; order Gadiformes; family Gadidae; genus Gadus; species Gadus chalcogrammus. The sequence goes on along the minus strand of NC_079430.1, from coordinate 1,379,586 downwards.
AGGGTGGCCCGGACCAGGGGCCTATAGTCGTTAAAACCATAGGTTTCTTGTGTCTACACAAAAGCACACACACAACGTGCTCATCAGTACCTGCGGTTGACTTGTACATTGGTGAGGGTGGGGGTCAGGCCGTAGGACATGTAGCTCTTCATGCCTTTGAACTTGGTCTGCTTTTTGGGGTCATCGATGGCACAAGAGAAGGGTACGGGTTCTTCTGCCACTCTGGACCGCACTGCCCCATCACCACGCAGATCCGGTCCCCGTCCTTCACGAAGGCCGCGGCCTCCCCGAGCAGGAACGCCTCTCCTCCAGACTTGACGAAGGTGGAGAAGCGGTTGAGGTTCCGGCCAACTGTTGCGGAGCTTTGGCCTGTTGCCCCGAGTGCCCTCCAGGGCCGGGCAGTGAAGTGGTCACCGTGTAGGTGGAGGGCCGGCCACTGGCCACACGGCCGTGTCCTCCGTCGCAGTAGACTGGTCATCCAGTCGTCGTCCCAGTCATCATCACTGCCCTGGCTGGTCTGGTAGCTACCCCGCTGAGGGGCTGCTGGGCCGGGGTCGGGTAGGCGGCGAGGGGGGCGGGGAGGCTTGCTGATTTCCACGGTGCTGGAGCGGACCGAGGTGTCGTACTGGGACTGGGACTGGGACTCGAAGCCCGTCGAGGGGCCGTTATTATTGTTGTTGGGAGACACGTCGGATCGGATGATTTCCACGTATGTGGCCGGGAACAGGCCGGCCTCTCCTCGGTGGTTTTCCCCCTCGAACCAGCCGTCGAACTCCTCTTCGGTGTATAAAGTAACCAGCTCGTTCTCGGCGATAGAGATCTCCCCCGGGTTCTCCGAGCTGAAGTCGTACAGAACTCTCGCCTTTAATGCCATGGTTCGCAGTTTAAAGTTAGGACCTGATATAAACCAATAAGTTAATAAGTAAAACCCTATGTCTCCGATCCGATGTCAGCTCATGTAGAGCCGTGTGCTGCCGTCGGATCGTCTCCGAACCCCCTCTGGTTTCACTCCGGTCGCAGGGTCAGATGTCGCTCCATGCACAACTTAATCCGAGTCGGAGAAACTCACAAAACACGCAGAGTAGTACCAACTAACCTGAATCAACAAGTGGACTACCAGTTCACTTGTTTCCAGTAAAGAGCAGAGTACCGGGAGCAGAAGTGGTGTTTTCCAGATGCTCGGGTTCTCCAGCAGCCCCAGTCCTAACACGTATTAACATGAGTAAGGAGGGTGGGGCTTTACTCAACAATGTGGACTAGACTCAGGCTACATGTTTTGTCAGGTTTCAAAATCTCCATATTTCTTGATTATTCCATGGACTCTACAACATAGCACGGTTATATATCATCAATGCAATATAATTACTTCCTAAAATTAGATATTTATATATCCCATTTCATAGGAAAGATACAGGTCAAAGTACATTACATATGTAGAACAATAGAGAGACAATGAATAAAATAAGAATAACACAACTTATTCCAAAAACGAAAAAATATCTTTAAAAAAACCCAGCAGATATATAGGCGACAATATGTAAATTGCCTCGGAGTGTGGATTCATTCATTATAACCTCTATAGTTCCATGGTCATATAGTTAAAGGTAGCATAACCTAATTATTTTTCCAATGACTATTCTTATTCTAAAGGAAGATTGTTGTCATGGTCATGCTTAATCAATTAGCCTATTTGTAATGGTCCTATCCAGAGATCAAGTTACTTATCTTGGCCGCTAGAGCAAACGAAGGATAGGGCTACAGAGACATCTGATTAGTTTGATGTCACATGTATTTAATAGTTTTTCTTTCCAAAATGGTCCACCAAGACCTCCATTTTGAACAAATTAAGTTCTAACTACATGAATGTGTGATACAATTTTACACATTGCATTTGGATAATTCATCGATTTTTTGACTGAAATTATCTCCATAGGTTTGAAATTAATCCCGTAGTCCTACAATCCTATTATGCTTGGTCCACTTTATTCTGTCCATACTTTGAGGGGACATTTTACCCTCCAATTTTAAGTGAGATTGTCAAAATAAAGTTGATTCGTGACACTACAAATCTCATATTTCATTTCTCAGATATTTGAACTTGCATGAAAATAAAGAATTAAATAGTATATGTCCCTTTTGTTTCCTCCATAACCTAAGCCAACCTTGAGTACTGGGCCTAATAACTTTCTTCAAACTCTCCTTCTGTAGCAGGCTAGCAGCCAAACTTAAACACCTCCTTTATTTCCAATGATTTATTAAACTGCAGAGTACGAGACTTAACCACGGCCATTAAAAGATTACATTGTATACCAACATATATATATGTACTTAAATGATCAATGTACAGCATACCTACATAAATATATATATGTATTAATGTTCCATGTGAAAAAGCCTTGGACACCACACCACAACCCAAACACAACATATATAAGCAATGCAACCGAGATGGCAACTTGGCAACGGCAACTTCTCTGCACCCATGTAAAAAACAGTTAAGAACATAAACTAACTGAGTCTGGACCTGTCCTCTAGAGGGCATCATCCTAGTGAACTTGAAATGCAAGGGATAGCATTTTAAAAGAGCCATAGAAAGATAAATGGAAAGACGGCGTAGAAACATAACATGTGAGTGGGGGAGTAGTGGGGGGCGGCTGTGGATTTAATATCTGGGCAAAGACGCAGAGCTTAGCCAAC
>NC_079430.1:1369660-1376789 GCF_026213295.1 Gadus chalcogrammus | reverse complement strand
TTGCTCACTATGCTCCAGTCCCACCCAGAACCTTGATGAGAACCAGGGTGTTGAGACCAGAAGCCTATTGATGCATATAACCTGCTTTAGACTGTTGTGTACCCTCTATTAATTATTTATCTGTTGTTTAATCATTCTGATTCCTCATCTCTCTGTTGCCCAGGGCGACATACAGCATCCAATCCACACTTTCAGCCAGGAAGACCTCAACCGGGGAGGGTCTCCTACAGACATGAAGTCACAGGGGCACAAATGACTCTCTCCTATTGGCCGCCACCATGGCGTGACCGAGGTTGGACCAATCACAGTGGAGATTGATGTAATCCCCAAGCTCCTCCCACTTCAGGTACAGCTTTCTCCTGCCACTATGGACAGTTATTTTATATATTGTATTGACTAAACAACCTTAAAATGACGTGTAATGACGGTAGTTATGTGTGACGTTGTTTATTGACTGACAGGTGTTGGGGATGACCCTGGAAGAGGGCTCCACCAACCTCTGACCCCTGATGTCATAAGGGTGACCAACCACCACTTCCGAGGGATGAACTTCCTGTATGAGGTCATCGCAGCGCCGCGGCACGGACACCTGGAGCACAGCAGGATCCCTGGAATGCCAATCAGCGCCTTCACACAGACTGAGGTACACACACACACACACACACCACCACACCCACACCAACACACACACAACCACCACACACCAAACACACCACACACCCACACACACACACACCACACACACACACACACACACACCACTGTAAAAACGAAAACTTAAAATTGTTGGTCTCATTATGATTTCTGAGTAAAATGAATATAAAACATTAAGTATTCATGTCAACTGTGCAATGCAATTTAGTCCAACCAACAATGTTGAGTTTTGGGTCAAGAGTTGGCTCACTGTAGTCTCTTTGTTAGCAGACACACGGGTTTAAGTCAGACTCTGTCTGAGGCTGGGCCAACTACGGTGCACATGCGCATTTCGACACTACCCCCCGGGGAGTCTGGGTATTCGTGATGCCGGTTGGGAAAAAGGGGTTTTTGCCTTTTGTCAATTTGTTTCTGTTAGGTTAAGTTGGGTTAACGGTTTGGGGTCTTTATTTTTGTGTGTTGTTTATTGTGCGTAGTGTTGCCGCCACCGTTACCGAGACTTGCATGTCCGTTGGTTGGGTGTGCGGTGCGCTGTGTGTTGTGGGTGTGTGTTAAATAAGGCAGCCCTTGGGATCGTGCGGTGTATGAGGCACGAGAGTTGCGTCACCGTTTAACCTGGGCTCCCGTCTCGTGCAGAACAAGTTTGACCATATTGTCAAACTTGTTCTGCACTTGGTTTGCTGCATTTAGACAGCGATTCTCTGCTGCTGAACTAGCTACATGTTGCTGCTTGTTCTATTGCTGTCTGGCATTCAGAAATGTAAAATGGAAGTTTCCAATTATTAATTTTAATAAAGTGAACTTAAAACTAGTTTTGCATTCTTTGAAATATTTTTTTTTTTTAATAATATTAACCTTAATTTGAAATATTAACTTAACAACCCTGACTTACTTTTTGAGTTTTGTAAAATATAAAATCTTTGTAAAATATAAAAAGTTGGTATAACTAACTTTCAAGTTTGTCTAAAGAAGAAAAAATGATATTTTGTTGGGCTCAAAACTCAAAAATTGATTGTAGTAAGTTGCCTTGCAATTTTGAGTTTTCTCAACTTTTTATTTTTTACAGTGCACAGCCACACGCATGGGAAGAAAGAGGGACATACACACAACAACACACACACACACACACACACCACACACCACACACCCCACACACACACCACACACACACACACACACACACACACAGGTTTAAATTATTTTATTTGGAACAAAGTTTTCTTTTTTTTTGATCCAAACATTAATTAGAAGGTTTCAATCTGAAAACTAACCAAACACTGAATGTGCAAAATGCTTTAGCACGCAGAGGAGTAGAGATGAAATGATGATGGTTTAGCTGAGGTTAAAGCATTGCATATGACAATATGGCATTCAGGGATAGACAACACAACGTCTTTTCCAGATGTGGAGGCTGCCTATGGTCGCTGAGACTGAGCAGAATTTTAGAACTCTTTTCACATCAGCCTTTTGCAGTCCACCTATGTATGATTAATTGGCAGTTATATCCTAGAGCTGTGATACATTCTACCAATGGCTGGTATTTCATGAACTTGGATGTGAAGCAAGTGTCCATATACAGATCAAACGCACAGCCTATTTCAAAGATGGTAACTGATTTTCTGGCTTGGTTAATGAAAACAATGTCTGGGGTGTTTGGGATGTTACACAGTATGTTGTTATCAGTACAATTATGATCAAACCAGTTCAATTTCACAGTGCTGTGTCTTTATACATGTGTGTTGTTCTGTCCTGTACTTGTCTGAGTTCTTGAGACCAAGTCCACCAGACGGTCATGTCTGGCGATGTACAGTCCTTTGTAAAAGCTACAGCCGTTTAGGATATGAGCCATTGTCTCTTTATTGTCTGGGGTGGGATGTAGGATGCAGTGTGGGTTGTGTTGTGACGGATACCAGATTGCCAGGTTGTATTTTGTTGGCAATACCTGTAAGCGGGCCTTAATGCAAAAGACAAGGACGTCCTCTCCAATGGTCGTGTTTGAGAGGATAGAGTGGGACACAGAGTGGTTTGCAAAGGGTAGCAGTGCCAGTTTGCCCTGCAGGCTTAAGCTAGTCCAATGCTGTGCACTCTCTTCTACTTTCATTCTTAGCATTGTGGCTCTCGCTGTTTTGAGTGACAGCTCGTGTTGCCCATCTTCCTGTTCAAAGGTCGCGCATACATTGATGAGCGGGTCCGTGACAACAGAGTTCAGTGCAACAGGTGTACCATCGGGCCCCGCCCACTTCAGATTTATTCTTGAGCGGTGGCACAGGTCATTGTGATCCATCCAGTCTGACCGCACACCGAAGCCTGCAGTTCTGATGTCCAGTTTTCCATTATCTTTTATTTTGAATCCGAGGAATTGCCGCTCATTCTCCTTCGCAGGTGGGATTTTGCGTCGCTGAGTGATTCACGGGCCATTTCCCGGACTGTCACGTCGTCGGAGTTGAGCATCTTGAGGAGGTGGTTGGTTCTGATGGCGGTGTAGACCCACTCAATGTTTGGGACTCCGAGACCTCCATCTCCGCGGGCTTGGAAGATGATGTCACGGGTCGAGTGGGTGTTTAAGCCAAGCCATTTCCTCACCAGGCTCACCGTCTTGTTTGTCATCTCTGTGAGGATGTTCTGAGGTATATGGATGTTTGCAAACAGGTGTTGGATTTTTGAAAGAGCGACTTCTCTGATTGCCTGGAGTTTCATTAGAATCGGGAGGGGGGATGAATCGATGAGGTCGAGTCTGACAGTGTAGTCATTAGTCAGCTCTTTGACCTGTTCTTCCCAGTCGCCAGCGACATTGAATTTATGGCCTAGTTATGGGTATGTTTCATGCCTTGAGTAGACGTGGATTGGGTTCTGTATTATTGTGTAGGATGGGGGTCTGTCGGATTTGGCTTGATACCACCGATTTCCACCGCTCCTCCTCTCATAGAACGCAGCACATTTGGTGTGTTTTACCTCCAATCTTGACCACTGTATGAATTCCTCAGTGCGGTGGAGCATTGAGTGGATTACGCTCTCGTCCCGGGATGAGATCTCTACATCATCAGCATATCCCTGCACTGGATTTGGTGACCTGACTCCTTCAGGTGCGCACTGGCGCATCCACTTGATCCAGTGATTGATTGCTAGGATGAAATTCACCGCAGTCCAGGGGCATCCTGTTTTTACCAATATCCAGCTGAATGTGCATAAATCATGACGCTGTGTGGCAATGACCCGAAGGCATCACGAAAGTCCAGGAAAACAGTGAATAACTTTGCGGAGTCGTGTTTAAAGTCATCAATAGCCGTTTTCAGGTAGAAGACGTGCTCATTCATGCCTTGGCGGCTAATGTAGGCTTTTTGATCAGGTTAAAGTATTCCGGTTTCAAGCCAATGCAGGATGCGGGCTAGCACACATTTCATGAAACACAGAAGTATACACACACACACACACATACACAAAGAGGTATATTCGCACACAGGTGCACACACCGACAGAGGTACGTACACAACCCCCCAATCAAACACACAGACTTTGTAAACCCCCCCTTGCGACACGGGCAATCACGCCCCTTAACTATATATGTATAGGTATCAGTGGAGGCTTTTCCATTGAGGAGAGGGAGGAAGATCCTCCTTAACATTGTTGAGAATAAAAAATGTAGATTGCCCAGACTACTGTAATGAATTAATGCCCTTAAATATGACTACTTTAATGCCTTTTAATCTATAATGTTTTTTTCCCTGGGTAAAGGGACATTAGCACCCCCTATCGCCTATTGACAATTACTTCAGGGAGGACGATCCTCCCTCAGCCTCCATTGACTCCCATTCATTTCCCGAAAGTACTGGCGGCCGGTGATTGAATAACATGGGTTTCAATGGGATAGAGGAGGAAAGTCCTCCTCCGAGTGGGTGTGACCTTAAAGGTCCCATGACATGAAAATCTCACTTTATGAGGTTAACATAAATATGAGTTCCCCTAGCCTGCCTATGGTCCCCCAGTGGCTAAAACTTGCGTTTGGTGTGAAACGAGCACTAGCTGTTCTGCTCGCCTTTGAAAAAACGGAGGCTCAAGTGTGCTGATTTGGAATGTCTGTGTTTAGGACGTCACAAAGCACCTAAGCTCCTCCCCTTACTCTGCCTGGCCCGCCCAGAGACGTTGGCCCGCCAATGAGACTCGACCGCGCGAGCGCCACATGTCGAGTCTCATTTCTGTAACGCAAGTGTTTCTTGTCGGTTCTTTGACGTGTCTTGTATTTCCACAACGAGACTGTTGTGGGGGTTATCTGAGCCATGGTTGAGAAGGAATTGGGGGAAAGGAACTTTGGCTTTGACTCGCTGAAGTACATGAACTGCGACATGCCGCCGGTTGCCGCGAGGCACCATCGCCCGGCAGCGGGCAGCCGGCAGCAGGCAGCGCGCGGTTCAGTCGACTTCAGGTTGATGTGAAAGTGGAAGAACCAGAGACGTCGCAGAACCCGACGAAGTCGTTTGTGATTCATAATATCGTCTGGAGGCGCACACAGCTTTTGGCCGTGATAATATGTATATATGATATAGATATCTATGTATTATATGATAGAATTTAGATATAGAGCTCCAGGACTGTAACGCAGGGTGTTGTACACTTCCTTGTTATTTGGATAACCGTTCTGCTTTTGGTGTTATGGCGCATAACACGTCGGACTCTGGTCTCTGGTATTTCTACAACGAGACTCGTTTTGGGGGTTATCTCAGCCAAGGTTGAGAATGAATTGGGGGGAAGGAACTTTGGCTTTGACTCCCTCAAAAACATGAACCACGACATGGAGGAGAAAGGGATTGTTGGCGGCGAATGTCTCCCGCTTGAGGCGCTGCCCGGCAACAATCCCTTTCTCCTCCTTGTCGCGGTTCAGTGTACTTCACATTGATGTGGACGTTGAAGAACCAGGAACGTCTGAGAACCCAACGCTGTCGTTTGAGATTCATAATATCGGCTCACACAGCTTTTGGCCGTGATAATATATAATATATGATATAGATATCTATGTATGCTATATGATAATATTTAGATATAGAGCTCCAGGACTCCCGTGTGTTCAAGAATATTTCAACCTGGTCTCACAGGAATCCGTGAAATGACTACGGTCGGACGCTTAACTCGAAATCCGTGGACACATCACGGAAACACGCCAATTTTCGTGATATGGCCACGGAATTTGCTCCAATGCAAGTTAATGACGCTGATGTTCCGTGGCTCACACACGGATCCCTGTTTCAACGAGCGAGTAGACCACGGGGGCTTAACTCAAAACCCGGGGTGGTCTCACTGAAACACTTAAATTGTCCTTGTTGTGTCCACGGAAGTTGCTCCAATGCAAGTAAATGACAATGATATTCCGTGGCACACACACAGATTCCCGTTTCAATCTGTGTGTGTGCTCCCGTTTCATTCTGTGTGTGTGCCACATTTGACCACAGGGGGGGCTTAACTCAAAATCCGCAGTGGTCTGACGGAATCACTTCAATTGTCCTTGATGTGGCCACGGAATTTGCTCCAATGCAAGTAAATGACACTGTTATTCCGTGGCTCACACACGGATATCGGCGTGTTTCCGTGATGTGGCCACGGATTTCGAGTTAAGCATCCGACCGTAGTCATTTCACGGATTCCTGTGAGACCATGTTGGAATATTTACAGAACACGGCTAATGGCTGTGTGCGCCTCGCCATTGCGATACATCCACTGTAAACAGAGCGCATGGTACCGTGGCTGCAAGCTGCTCAGGGCCACACCCCCACCCTCCTCCTTGACCCGCCTCGCTCCACCTCATTTGCATTATAGCTACAGACACCAAAACAGCGCATTTGGGGAAAGCTCAATGTGCGACTGGCTCGGAGTGGCTGTAACTCTGCACCACGGCTCAATTTCGGGAACGTCTTTGAATACTGTGTCAGTTGCCCACTAATACCTATATTAAAGAATACATAAAATAGCATGTCATGGGACCTTTAAGTGGTCTGATTCGCGCAAAAAAATCGATTTGCGCTGCACTATTAACCAATAAGCGGGATCCGTGGATGGTGAGCAGTGTTGCCAGATTGGTCAGATGTGAAAGATGGGAAATCTGCCCAATCTGGCAAACGCTGACGATAACAAACCCGCTCTGTATTGCCGCTCAGTCCGCAAAGCAAAGTGAAATCCTCTGAACGATAGCCAGATTCTAACATTTGCAAATAAAGCAGCGCACAATGGCAACATTAGAAACAGAGGGCATTGTTCATGTTTTATTACACAAAGCATTCCATTCATTGAGTTACAGTGCTAAGTTAGCGACCAAAGAAAAAGGTAGAATAATGGCAACGTCAGTGTTGTGAGTGCTACATGGTTTGCTAGGTTATTCATGGCTTACTGGTATCATTAGTAGCAATCGACTGTATTGCTGGCCCTGTTTGCTCTTGAATAATGGCAAATCTCCAATGTGGGCTGTTCATGGTTTCACTGATGTAAAAAA